>NC_084996.1:4358456-4380078 GCF_963854185.1 Sardina pilchardus | reverse complement strand
TTCCTTGTCTCTTTCAGAGGCCAACACAAGGACATGGAAAGATTCAGTGATACGATATCACCACCCACCGATCACCACAGCAGAGAGGTGAGGAAAAGTCATGTGTCCAATTAGCATCAGTTAATATGCAGTGCGTGGCTCATGATGATGGAATGGTAGAATTGTTAGTGGCCCCTCACAGTCGGATAATGAATCTCACCAACACTGCACATCACTCCTGGATCTGTGAGATGCCCAAAAAAATGAATAAGTTTAATAACAACATGCACAGGACTAACTTGTTTGCCCATATTATGCCCTCTTTGGCTGAGCTGCTCCTTCCAAAAAAATGAAATTTCTTTTCATTATTCTTATATTCTTAAAGTTATCCATTGCTTCGACAAACATCCACCAGTTTATTTCTGTAGAGGCCATTGTATCATTGTTGATCTCCAAGGGGAAAATGTGTCTCCCCGCACATGTGCTGTAGCCTATAAAAACGACCTATTGCTTTTATTTTGAAACTTCACTGTTCTCCTGTCCGTCATTCACATCATTCTCTTATAGGCTAGAGCAGCTTTGTAGCTGAGGGTCATATAATGCTGAGATGTAGCCTACTAACAGCGGGCGAAATTAAACATGTAATATGTCATGTCACTCGGCCGCAACCCTAAATATGAAGATGCGAGGCCTTGCTTCAGTTCATAGGATAACTTCTATCCCTTGGTAATGTATAGATGATACAAAAATACCTGTCGCTTACATTCAAATATGCCTTTCTTTTGCGGAGCTGGGAATATGAACACAAATGTCATGTTTCCCTCTCCTAAACGAGTAAATTATGATCAATATCACATGAATTACTCTGGTAGGCCTTGGTGTTTTTTAGATGTTACAAAATAAGCAAGCTATAGGCCCACGTGCTTTCATTTTCCTAAGAAGACTAGTTCTCATCTGCAGTTTCATTTCAAACCATGAAACATTAAGCTGTGTCCAGTCTTTTATAATTACTTAAAACAAAAACTTCTGCTGATATTGATCATGCTCAAGGAAAAGAAAAACATGAGATCATCTATCTTTTTTAATTTTTACTTGCAGTACCCCGGCATTTCCACAAGGATGGTACATGACATGGAGATAAGGACTTTTCCATGTCAAAGACGTTTTTTATAAATCTGAGCGTTGGCATGGATTTGAGTGTAGGCTACGCACGGTCTATGATGCGTAATATGTGCATAAGAAAGTTTTTTGTAAATGAGGCCCCAGAGGGCTGTGTTGAAAGTATCCATTAGGCTGCTATCACTATCAATGCATATAAAACCATTATCTGAGTAGGCTATTATGATATAAAATAGCTTAAATTCATTGCCAGCTTTTAAGAGTAAGCTATCAACACACACACACACACACACACACACACAATGAATGAGTAACCTAATGTAACAATGAATGGCGGGGGTCGGACTGTTTATGGTTTGAAAATGGGCGTTATGCCCACAGGCCAGCCATCTTCAAATGATGTCCATAGGATGGACTACAGATCTTTTCTCTGCTTTAAGCTCTGAACAATGTTCCAAGCAAAATGTTAAAAAGAAAGAAAACTCATGTAGATTACAAATGCTCAAAGGACCATATTGTGATGAAAACAGCCATATTCAATTGAAAGAATATTATTTATTTTCATACATGAAAGTGCCATTTTGGATATGAGACGTGGACTCTAAAGCTGTCATGATGTGATGAAGATGTTGTAATTGGCTAGACGATTTGTGTCGTTTTGCGATGTCTTCTTCCCTTGCTGTGAACTGTTCATGTTGTCTTTTCACAGAAGTCCAAGGTCTTGCCACCAGCCTCTCCCTGAAGTGGCTGTCACTGCGGCTGCCTGGGGTTTGGAGGGGTTGTGGCTCCATTCCTGTCAGGTATCTGATGACTCATACGCAGACCGACTTGGGAGTTCAGGAGTGCTCCACGACAGCCTCACAGAGTCTTGTCTCAACTTAAGAGAACAGAACGCTTCGGCCAGACAGAGGAAGTATCAATCAGCAGAGAACTCACAGGAAGCTCTAAATGGCTGTCTAAAGAATAAATGAATGACCCAAGAGAATAACTTTCAAATGTCTGCTCTTACAACAGACTACTTGATTTTGGTGAAACAATGAGAGGACTCCTAAGGATATTGTTGAAAGAAAACAGCCCCTCGGTGAGCTATTTCTCCCTCGTATACATCTGGCATCCTTTTCACTGCACCAGTTAAGTTTGTTTTCAAGCAAACAATGTCCAGTGCTCCCCTCCACAGTCGACCAACACAATACACACAGAAACACACGCCACCTGTTGAAGTGAATGGCCATGATTTGGGTTAAATGTAGCTAAGCAGTCATTGATCCTCCTTGCCTTGTCGTGGGCTGGAAGGGACAAAGGATGAAGCAGATGGCTTCACATCCGGTGCGGGCTCCAACCGGACGTCGTGCGCTGTGCGGTGCAGCCATTATTATAAGTGGTGTCCTCCTTTTGTGGCTGGTGTGAGCTGCCATTGAACATTGCAGAAGGTAAACTGATTGCAGCACAATGCAGTGGGTGCCATGAATGTGGTGACAGAAGAGAGGAGCATGGCGAGGCTTTGCTAATAGACAAATGAATGAACAGCACACACACACACACACACACACACACACACACACACACACACACACACACACACACACACACACACAAACACACACACATACTGTACACAAACACAAACACACACACACACACACACACACACACACACACACATAATTCAGAATGATCAAATACAGATGTTCACCCTCCTTATTGTATTCATTCATATACATAGTTCAGCTTTGTTGTGTCTATGCAATATGTGTTGTTGCATGCACAGAAACCACACCCTCTTTCGTTAAATCGAATGTGCAGAGTGCAGACACCCCCTCATATTGTTTTCCGTCAATGCCTCTTCTTACTCATACGATCCAACTCACTGATGTTCTGGAGGGGATTTATTGTCTCAATGGATAGAGATTTTCAGTCAGTTTAGTATCAGTTGACCATTTACTGTATTGGTTTACACACATACATACACACACACACACACACACACTACACACATTGACAGTCTGTGTAAAAGCTCTGTGGCTTCATGACAGGCCGAGTCTGCCTGGCTGCCCTTTTCTCTGAAGGCTCTGAGGGAATGAGAAACGCCACTGACGGACACAGATGATGCGCCGTGTCCGCAAATGTGTGCTCACGTCCTCTCTGTCCTGCTTATTCGGTTAGTCCAAAGTTCAACTGGTCATCTGGAACGGCCGCAGGATGGTGTGTGTGGACGTGAGTGGTGAGGTGGTGTGAGTGTGTGTGGGCCTTTGAGATGAGGTTGCGTGTCACGCTGGTGGTTGATAGGCCCCTCTGCTCAGCACTGCGCAGGAGAGACCATGACGGACTTCTTTGGTCAAGGATGCTGTCCGGTTAACTTAACCATGATGCAACGCAGTGGCCCTTCTATTCAGTCTTATTTATTAATGGATTATTTTATTCATCTATTTATGAACTATGTTACATTTCACATCATCTTTCATCATGTGCCGTGTCTTGCTGTTTATCTGTTTCTCTCTGTCTTTCTTCCTTTCTCTCTCTCTCTCTTTCTCTCTTTCTCTCTCAATTAAATCTGATTAAATCTATTAGTGGTGTTATTGTTGTTGTAGGAGGATAATTAGCCGAGATGGAACTTGCATATGTAATATGAGCTAACCTTTGGGAAATTAGCATACATATGGTACGAAAATTAATAGAGGAAACCAAGATGCTATGTGAGAAACAATGTTCCTTCCTGAGGCGGAGGCTTAAGAGAATAGGTCTATCTGCAGTTAGCATACCTCCCTCAGTCCCTCCCTTTCCTTCATATCATAATGGCACATGTTGTCCACCTGCATTGTATTTGCACTGCACTGCAATGTCGTTTTGCTGTTTTGTCATTATTCCTCCCTCTTAAATGTCTCGCAAACATCTCTATTGGTCTTCCTCATTTCTGCCATGCCATGTTTCAGAACTATATGTTGTCCACCTGCATTGTATTTGCACTGCTCTGCACTGCAATGTCGTTGTGCTGTTTTGTCATTATTCCTCCCTCTTAAATGTCTCGCAAACATCTCTATTTGTCTTCCTCATTTCTGCCATGCCATGTTTCAGAAGATAGCCATCAAACTCTCCCCTTGGTGAGGCATCTCTGTCCGTGTCCTCATCTGTGATTATTCCGTCTGATAGGAGAGTCATGCTGAGATGGCTGCATGTCTCTTTTGTCTTTCCATTCTCAATTCTGTTTTTTTTTCTTTTCATTCCAGACATGATCTTCCCCTTCATGGCCGCTGCTCTTCAGACAGCTCCCATTCCCGTCTCTATTTCGCCCTCTCCCTCCAAACACCAGACTCCAAAGATTTGCGAATACTCACCGCTCTGTTTCAATCCCCTCTGCTGACTCCATGGCACTCTGGCACGACGCTGTATAGTCTGTGTTCCGTCTCAAGTTGGGTTAAATAATGTTCATTGTTTGTATCTTATAGAGGAGTTATTTTTCTTTTGACAGGCATAAATGAACGACAGCAAGTCGCAGTCTATGTTTTTAATGACTGTTGGTTTGGTTATAAAAACCTACACTCTACTACTATAGTCTACTAACACTAACAGAATAGTCCTGAGATGTGTTTATTTACATTGATGTTGATGAAAGCAAGTTATTCAAGGTTTGAAGTAATGTTGTATCCAGAGCATTAGGCACTGAATAAAATGCCCGACCCAATCAAATGTCTACTCAGATTTCAGGACACAAGAGAAGAAATGCACACACACACACACACACACACACACACACACACACACACACACACACACACACACATGCACTTTTAAAACGACATTTGTTCTTTTATGGTAATTGTACATAGGACACTTTTCTCTAACGTATGTGTGGGTGGTACACTGACATTTTAACTGACACACTGTGCCTGATTATTGACCCACTTCTATTGTATCAGTACAATTGTCTATGACATTCCAGTGAATTTTCCTTTCCTGCCTTAATGAGGATGGTCCACTACTCTCCTGGTGGTTCATTCCCGAGAGGCGAATCTACTGAGGCTCCTAATCAAATCGGTTTTGAAATTCAGAGAGATGTTTGATGGTGAAATCACCTGAGACCACAACGCACGTCTTCAAATGTTCAAAGCTCCACAACATTTGAGTGTTGAATTATAATTTATCATGCATAATGTCATTTGGGAACTAGCTCGAATTATTGAAGACACGAGTATTGACTAATAATTTATTATGTATAGTCATTTGGGAGCTAACTCAAAATGTTGACTTTATATACTCAGCTATCAAAGGAGATGGAGATTAATTAAGGGTCAAGGCTGGGTAACACGTGACACACACCATGTTCCCACAGATTCCTTTCACCAATTAAGATAGAACAGAGAAAGCTGTTAAATCTTTAAATGACAAAGGCTGAGCAAATGGCTTCCACTGCAATTTGTTATTCATAGGAGATTTGCAGAAATGTCAGTGAATCAGTGACTGCGTTAATTCTCTCGGGGCCGCGGGTCACATTTATTAGGAAGCAGATATCTTCCCCTTGGTTTCAAGAGAGTTAGTATCTATTCATGGGTAAAATCAATGTTTTTCACTTCTGAATGAATCTGGTTAAGCAATATGACAGGAGTGAGCTTGGAATAAAGGACATCACCACGGATGTAATTTGTAAAAAAAAAAAAAAAGTTTTGAGTGGGGATGTCTCCACTCATGATGACTCATGGAATGCCTCTTTCTTGTCCAATCAAACAATTAATAAACAGTTTGACTGGATTTAACTATTAATAACCAATATATGACAGATGAGAGTGGGGTCGGTAAAGGACATCACCATGGCTGTAATTCAGCCATAGGTACAATGCTGAAGGCAATTACATGGAATGATCAAGGGATGTTCACCACTCGTGATGACTCATGGAATGCCTCTCCTCCAATCAGAAAGGAATAAATAGTTTTGACCGGATCTAACTGTTGTATACGCAATATCAGAAACAGAATGTGCTAACATGTCGATTTTTTATCTTTTCTTTCTTTCTTTCTTTCTTTCTTTCTGGTTGTCCTCGTTGATTTGTTGTTGTTGTCGATTTGTTCAGTTTTGCTATTATATGGGGTAATGCTCTTTTAAGGCTTTTTAGAGGCACTGAATAGGCCATCACCTGTTCTCTTCACACTTGTCAGGTGATGAAATGTTTTCTTAACTTTTGGAATCCAAACCTCCCTGCGCAGCCACTATCAATATGGCCTTAACTGCCTCTCACAGTGACGGCTTTGGGCTCGGGTTTATGGACGTATCGATTGCTCATCTCACTCAAGTGAGATTTCATAGGGCTATTCCACAGAGCCTCTCTCTCTCTCTCTCTCCTCTCTATCTCTCTCTCTACACTCTTTCACTCGAGAGATGAGACATCCAACTGTCAGGCTGCAGATACGGCTGAAATGTTGGGTTTGTCCTCTGGGACTGGGCAGAGTGGAGGAGGAGGAATCGGACGGACCAAACCGCCTAAGTGTGAGATGACTCTGGGTGTGTATACTTCATTTTTCTTCCTCTCTCCCCTTTTATTATCACTCTGTCACTCTCTCACTGTATTCCTCTGCTTCTAAGATCGGCAGTGCCCTAAATCCTACACACAACTATACAACTTGTAATTTCCCAACTATTAACCAAGGTTTATAAGACCCTTTCAACAAGAAAAACAAAAACAATGCTTGAACGTTCTATTTTGTTCCCAAACTCCTCTGCATACTGGAATGTTAAAACGGAAACCTTGTGGGAACAACTTTACTGATAATGGAAATCTCTTGAAACGGATTGATTTTGCAAACATTTCTTTAGCTATGAGGTTAGGACACCCAGGCGGTCTATACATGGGAATGCATTTCTTTTCTTCTTTCAGATTAAAGCATGACCTGTTTCTTATTCATTGGATTATTGGCACAGGTGTGGTAAATAGATGTTATTTTTATTTTATTTACATAAAACACTGTCCTGCAGTCTATACACATGTATCTAATGCAGTGAAAATTACTGTAATATAATTAATTTGACATATTTATGAGTTGTGAATGTTTGTCCTTTATTTACTGTAACTACTTGTACATAGGTGGGCAACTCTACGTCTATATGAATAAAAAGTGTCACTCATTTTGACATTCATCCCTGAGGACTGTCCTGAGCAGAGATGTTCCACAGAAGACAGCAGAAATGGACACCTGTTATTCGCAACCAACTTTGCTTATTCATAAAATGGTGAACAGAGTCAGATGGCTGTGCTAGTAGGTAGGGGGTGTAGTGTGTGTGTGTGTGTGTGTGTGTGTGTGTGTGTGTACACAGTACACTTTGGTCAGCTGTCTGGCTTCAGAGGCACTCAGGGTGAGTCATTATCATTTTCATTGCTTACTTCGCACTGGGCAGATGGGTGAAGCGTGACCACATTCTCTCTCTCTCTCTCTCTCTCTCTCTCTCTCTCTCTCTCCTCTTACTAACCTCTTGTCTTCTCATTCTGGTCTTAGAAATGGGATTTTCTGCAACTGGGTTGTTTGGTAGTAAACGTATGACATGCATGTCAGTTTCAAAATAAAGAAACGTGCGTGAAAACACCACACACCACACATCAGCCATATGTACAGTAGATGATTTTCTTTAAGTTCCCCCAGACTACTGTGCATGCTGTAGGGAAGCGCCTCTGTTCCAGGACGGTGTTCTATCACCTGGGTGCTCCTGGTGATGCGTGCTTGCCTTTGTGTCCCCTCTAACGCAGCAACCACAGTCCGACACTGATTTGTCGTAGAGGCAGAGCAGGTTCACTACAGTATGTTCTCTTAATACCTAACCATCCAAAGCATCACAAAACAAGTTGTCTCTCCGCTGTGATGGGGGACAGGCAATCACAGAAAAAAAGAAAATATTCCGTGTTGTAGCTCGCTTGAGAAAATGGCAGAAAAGGGTTCCATTGAAGATTGCCGTAGAGGACGCTGCTGCAGACAAGGAAGAGACTGCTGTAGTGGAAGGGCTTAGCAGCTTGAGAAGGAGAAGTAATGAAGAGTCAGTGTTAGACAGAGGGAAGGTTGAATGAACAGGAATACATTTTGTCTGAGGTAACCTTGACATTATATATGGATAGTATTAACACGTACACAGTTTTGTGTTTATGTGTGTATGTGGCCTGGTGTGTGTGTGTGTGTGTGTGTGTGTATGTATGTACTGTATGTATGCATACAGCCTACAGTATGTGTATGTGTGTGTGTGTGTGTGTGTGTGTGTGTGCATATACATCTTTGTACGTGTGTCTGTTTGTGTATGTGTGAGAGAGAGAGAGAGTGAGAGAGAGAAAGAGAGAGAAAAGAGAGAGAGGGAATGGTATATAAACGAAAGCACTTGTTTAAGATAGCATTTGCGGTAATAAGGCAGTCGGAGTGGCGGGCACACTGCGTTGCCAGCACACGGGCTCCGTAATGGATATCCAGCGTGCTTCCAGAAGCTTCTGTGCGCTGTAATCAGCCTAGGGGGAGAGGGAGCACAGCCCAGCCGCTCTTCACTGCACCCCCCTCTCTCTCATCGCCCGCCGCCCTTGCTCCTTTCACCTGAGAAAAAAACACTCTTTTACTGACACACCTCCTACGGAGGGATAATCCCCCTCAGTCCCCCTCTACACCTTTGAATTAACCACTTGTTCCCCTCTCCACCGATGTCTTCCTCTCTTTCATGATATAATGTTAGTATATAGCAATAAACTGATAGCAGTACCATTGATAACCATTGAATAAGACAATGACAATTGATGATAATTGTAAGTTTCGTTACAATGGGTCCAGTGGATGTCACTGTTGATGCTAAAAGTCCTACCATGTTCTAACTGACTTTCAGACACAGTTTGTCCTTATGTCAGGAAGGTCCTCACACATTCCAGAGTTCAGAGGATGTGCAGGAGCAACTGAGCTTGCTCAAGACTAATTGATTTCAAGCGTTGCAATTTACTTCAGGAGACCAGTCCATGGTCACTGGACTGTGCAGCACGTCGAGACACTAGGAGGAAAATTATTTTTAAAGCTGAATTATAAAGGTATTTTTTTAAGTCCCCCAGCACAGGTTCTACTGTACCTCATTAAAGAGCAGCCCTTAGCTAGTAGTAATACCCTCCTGAGACCCGGGGAAAAAAAAGTTTTAATTTTGAGATTTTTTTTAGATGATTTAAATATTTTGGTCTACAGAAACATGCTGCAGCAAAAAAAATTCCAAAAATGTTCTTAGTTGCTGAGTTATCAGATGTCCTCTGCAAAGGACATCGGGACTATCCGAATGTCCTAACCCTATGGGAATAGTAATAGTATTGCACTAAAGTCAATGGAGTGTTAGGGTATGTGAGATATTACAGGCAAATAGGTGGCCAAGAAAGGCTTTGCTCCCCCTCCAGTTTTTTTTAACATAGCTTTCAGAGATGGCTACTATAATGAAGTGTTGCCATAATGGCTGAATTAGCATTCAGACGGCCATAATAATGAGCCAGGCTCATCGGTGTTGCAGCCAGTCTGCATACATGGCACACTGTAGAGCTAGGTTTTAGGTTTGGAGGGGTTACTACACTCTCCCTTTAATGAACATGTGTTGAAGAAGTGCAATGGCTTGCTGTGAGGGCATCAGAGAGTATACACCATGATAGGGACTCTCATTATTTGACCTCTGACCCCTGTGCCAGAGACCCAAGAGACGAATGAAACATTAGTGTTCAGGGCATTCTAGGATGGCAGAGGTACACTAAAGGGATGCTTGATGGATAAATTGTAAATGTGAAAACACTTTTAGGAGTGGCAAATAATCATTTACAGGTAAATGGAGTAATCAGTTACCCAAAATACAAATTGGGTAATGTACATTGAGGCAAATTCACCTACGATGTACTTATTTCTTAATAAACCTTAAAGCTCTAGCTTACACACTGCTTCTGGGGCTGTATTGTACCTTAAGGGATACCCTTTTATCCTGTATCTCCTTTTATTTATTAGAAATAAGTAGAAAAGACCTTGTTGTCTCACTCAACCCTCTGCCTTCTAAAATGTAGAAATTGGTTAAAAAGCAGGGGTACTGAGTCCCGATGTCCGCTACAGGGGACATTGAACAAAAGTTATGTTTTGAAGGTGTTAGAATTGTTGAATCTTTCTGAAATTTCTCTGAATTCAAGTTGAGACTGTCATTTTTATGACACAAATTAACTGTGTGCAATAAAACACATAATAATGACCAAAAATGGTCAATTACCTCTGTTGCTGCCATGAAATGAAAAAAATTCAATAGCCGCCATTTTGAAAATAAAATGTGTGAAATCTGTTAACCCAACCCACATAATTGTGGTATCACCAGAAAGCCCAGGATGTCCTCTTGAGAGTACAAAAGGATTTGAATAGTTGGCATGAATGGTATTTCATTTATAAGACTCAGACTGATGTCCCCTACAGAGGACAAAAATGAATGGCCGGGTCTCAGGAGGATATGTGAGCAATGGAGTGTAACATTTTACATTCTGGATTCACATCTAATTCTGAAACCACATGCAGGAGTTATGAAACTGTGGCCGGGACACAATTGTGATTTTGTTCACACGTCCTGTTCCATCCCCTGTAGGAACGACACATCAATATTTACAGTCCTCGTTGAACAGTTAACGTTAAATGATGTTGCCATCCCAGTTTAACACATTCTGTCATTTATGTCTTGTTAGATCAAGTCTGCTGTTTGATTAGGACTCCACCGCTCCCAAAACAATTTCACGTATCAACTCTTTCACTCGTTGAAGAATAGATGCAGACACATTATCCCTCTAGAGATGCTCACACTTCACTACTACACTATTTGAAATCTACTGCAAACAATGTCTGTAGTGAGAATTGAACTGTGTATATAGGCTATAACTGAATTAAGAGTGAGGTAAGTTCAGACAATATTAATAATGCAATCAATTGGTCCAAGTTCATTTGGAATTTTCTTTTTTTAAATTGTGTTATTATGTATTTATTTTATTATTTGTTAATTTAGTTTGTTGTCTGTCTTGTATGTCTTGGTGTCTTGGTAGGCTGGCGATTACATCACTCCATCCGGCATCTTTTGTCTTGTGTATCATTTGCTACTTTGTAAACTTGTTGTTGTTTATGCTGTGGTGTCACCGGTACGCTGGCGACTATGCCTCTCCGTCCGGCCTCTTTCATCTTATGTGTCTTGTGTGTGGAGCGCTTTGGGTTGCACTCTGTGCATGTTAAATGAGCTATGCAAATGAACTGACGTGACTTGACTTATGACCCAAAACACTTTGAGTGTAAGGGACTTGAACAACAAGCGCAGGAGGGAGCTCTTTGTACTTGTCTCTCACCTAGCGTCCCGTGGTGGGTGGTTCTCATGATGCTGATGAGGACTGGAGGTGGGAATGGTCAGCGGGGGGGGGGGGGGGGGGGGGGGGGGGTTTGGGGACTTCATGAATGGAAGTATCCGCACGCTTTCGCAAGACTGCACAAATGCTCTTCTATAGAGTGGTGATTATCCCCATACAAGCAGCATGTGTTTTAGAGAAGCACACAGAATTGTGTATGCCTACATTCTTGCACACACACTCACAAACGCACACACACACACAGAGAGAGAGAGACACACACACACACACACGCACGCACACACACACACGCACACAGAGAGAGAGAGAGACACATACACATACACACACACACACACACACACACACACACACACACACACACACACACACACACACACACGCACGCACACAGGGGGGAAATGAGAGAAGTGGAATCAAATGAGCCTGTCACAATGGCTGGATAATTAGAGGTGCTGGATCTTTAAAAGGAGCCTTTTAACAAGGCGGCTGAAAGCAGCAGCAGCAGCAGCAGCTAAGACTTGCAACGCCGAGTCCTATTAGCCGGTGCTGGTGGCGTATATACGTGCGGGCGCGCATGGAGCCAGTCAGATAACAAGGCTGTCCGACACCGCCGAGGCCGATGCATAATCACAACACATCATTAATTTCAACAGAGGGCCTGTGATGCAGTGGAGGAAAAACACCTTCATGCTGTTGCACTTTGTTTAAGGGTCAAAGGGACTCTGTCTGAGTGAAAAGGAAAAAAAAAAAAGAATGTTTGGGGATGGCTTGCTCTAATAAGTAGACGTTTTCCCAGCAGTGCAATCCTCAACTCAGCTGTGGCTTGCGTGTTTGGTATTATCATGTTGAACCGTGTTGAGCTATCCATAAAAGCCCAGCAGACTGGCCTTTAGTCCACGGAGATGTGTCAGGACGATGCACATTGCTTATTAATAAACCCATTAGTGTTGGACTGACCACACCCGCCATGGCTTCTCTATCGTTTCATACATAGAGCATCTCTCATCATCCCTCTCTCTCTCTTTCTCTTTCCCTCCCTCTCTCTCATCATCCCTCTCTTTCTCTCTCTCTCTCCTTTCTCTCTCTGTTACCTCTGGTCTGACACAGTTAATGAGCAGATCAGACTGTTTCTTCCCTGTGCACACAAAGATTAGGCTGAACAGATTTGGTGCAGCAGGTATCCGTCCCATTCATGCCATTGTGAAATCCTTGGTGATTATGAGTTGTGAAAAGACCACGGTTCTCCCTCCTTCAGAGCACTTCTTAAGTCCCGCAAAGCTTTAAAATCAGTGCAGCGAGAAATCTTTGTTATGGAGGACAATATAATCTGCACATGTTCAATAACACTCCTCGTGATGGTTTTCCCAAGTCACATCTGTCCTACCCCCACCACACACTCAAGCACACACGCATGCATACATATACGCACGCACAAGCACACACACACACACACACACACACACACACACACACACACACATATACACACGCATCTTACAGTACATTTCAAGCTGCCCTTTCCTTTCTTCGTCTTTGTCTTCTTCTTCTTCTTTTTCCTTTATCTTTCTTCTTCTTCTTCCTCTTCTTTTATTTATTCATGATCTTCTCATTCTCATTATTTTGTGTCATTCTCTCACCTTCTCCCTTTCACAATCTTTCTCTCTCACACACACACAGACAGACACACACACACACATACACACACACACACAGTTGCTGTGTGAAATATGAGGAAAGGAAAACTTTAGGTACTTGGTTGCAAGGAATTTTAAATTTGTCTTCGTCATCTCCTATCTCCCCGTGCGTCTCTTCCCTGAATTAGCGATTCCCTTTGAAGGTGTGATTGAGAAGGTCTTTCAAAGGAAGCACCGACACTATGCGCAACGTGTAGCAGAGGTGCAGGAACAAGGTTGGCAAGCAGACATAAGACAAGTAGAGATAGGTGGTACAGAATCTAGATCAACCACGTGGACTCTGATGGATTTTAGTCTTCAAGAAGGACCCTCAAGGGAGCTTTAAAGGAGCCGTTTGAGTCTACCGATAAAAACAAGCCAGAGGATATGCATAAGCTACTTACAGACTACTGCTATCACAGGATGGTCATAAAACTGGCATGTTTACAGGGGTGTCCGACACATATTAGGCAGTGGGCATGATTTGTTGGAGACCGCATCATTGTCATGGTCATTATAATTTTTCTGCATGTGTATTACTGTACATTACTACATTACATTACATTACAATTAAAAACCACAATAAGTGCATCAATGAGAGTAATAAGTGCATCAATGAGTGCAATTGTCTGCAATTGTCTGAAGTACTGTAGTGCTATGAGAGGAGATGTTCTCTGAAGAGCTGGGTTTATCAGCTGGTGTATAGAATAGAATAGAATAGAAGTTTTATATATAGAAGTATCAGAGTGATGTTTGATGGTAGACTCCTTTAATATACCCACATATGTGCAAATAAGTACAAAGCTACATGTAAGTTTTTGCCTTGATATCAATAGGACAGTGGAGAGAGACAGGAAGCAAGTGGGTGAGAGCGATGGGGTGGGATTGGGACATGACTGCAGGTCAGAATCGAACCTGGTTCCTCATGGACACTGAGACCCAAATGTGGTACGGTGCTTCTTAAATAACAGCCCTCAGGCCAAAGTAATCCTCATCATGACAAGTATGGGGAAATTCTTCATCAGACTTCACAGCCTGGTGACTGATAAAGCAGCAAGAAATCCAGTGTATTCTGGCAAAAATGCACAGAAGGGGGGAGGGGGGGGGGACAGGAACCGTTGTCACGCTCTGCTACTGTGGAGGTTGTGCTCCATAGGCCTGCCAAAGCTCACACCCGGGGGGGAGAGATGCACCACACTGGAGCTCTCCATGGTGCTGAGCCTGTGCCTCAGGTAATGTCGTCTTTCCTGTTCCTTACCTAAGGGCTTGCAGCAGGAGCACAGCCATGTACACACCTTTGTGTGTGTGTGTGTGTGTGTGTGTGTGTGTGTGTGTGTGTGTGTGTGTGTGTGTGTGTGTGTGTGTGTGTGTGTTTATGTAGATAGGGAGCCTCGTGTTCTGGAGAAATCAAGCTCAGGCAGTGACAACGAAAGCATGCAGTGAAATACTGTAATATGTTTTATTTTAACCAAGTGCAAAACTATGAGGGAAGAGTATGAGGGAGAATAACTCCTGAAAGGAGACTTCAAGCAGCTTCATTAAGTCAGATAAAGAATACAAATCAGACTGATAATAGCCAGTCAGGGAACCCAACTTGTCAGTTGGTGTGTTCATCTTCAGTTTGGCGCTTACAGAGTTGGCTCAAAGCAATGAATGTTGGACTTAACACACGTTTGCATGTTTACATTGTGTACAGCGAGTCCAGCATGATTGTTCCAAACGTTGTAAGCTGTAACGAATCTGAACGCACCCAGTGATGGTAAAATCACCCCATCGCGTAACATGCACAACTCAAAATCATACAATAATGTAACAGAATCAGTTACTGTCAAAAAAAGGCAATACCATGCAAAAACATGAAGACTATAGAGAAAGAATGAAAATAACGAAAAATACAGTAATTGAATTAATCGAGCAGTGTGGATCACATCATCACAGTGAGTGTGTGTATGTGTGCATGTGCGTGTGCGTGTGTGTGTGTGTGTGTGTGTGTGTGTGTGTGTGTGTGTGTGTGTGTGTGTGTGTGCGCGTGCGCGTGCATGTGCGTGTGTGTGTGTGTGTGTGTGCATGTGTGTGCGTGTGTGTGTGTGTGTATTGTAGGGAGAGGGTTGATGTATCAGGGGATAGGTGAGAGATGAGGGCTACCACCTCCTCAGTCCTGAAGCCTGCAGCACCGCAGCAATTAGCGTCATTGGTATGCTTGTCACCATGGTGAAGATATGGACAGGCTGGCTGGACGCGGAGCCGGGTCTTGACCTTTTCACTCCTGTCCAACTGGAGCCTGCGCAGAATACTGCCCACAGGACGTCCGTGATATTTGCCCTGGCAGGGATCAAAACTTTCACCCTCATGATGCTAAAATGGCTGGCCTCTGTGGGGATATCCCTTCATCATTTCCTCTGTGTCATTTACTTAACTATTCACGCTTTTTATTTATTTATAAATTATTATTTTTTTGCTGTGGACTGAGATGTGGATAGAGTATAGACCACCATTGTTCTGGCAGGAGAACACAGAGTTGCTAACACATACAGCCTCTGGGTACTGGTACCATATCACACTGTGAAATTATAAATTCATATTTGTATTAATATTCATAGCCCCCCACCCCACCCCACCCTCTCCGTTGTCTGCCCTGCCCTCCTCCTCCTCCCTCTCTCCTCCATCCTGTCTTATCTCTTCCTCACTCTTTGTCAAAGTGTTTTGTAGTTCATGCTGATGGAAGTCTGAGTCTAAACTCGCACGTAAACGCAGGGAGGTCCAAAAGACCCATGTCTCCTTTCAGAGGCTACTTTGTTATCTGTTCTCTTTACATTACACACAAAATGACAGTTGAGTTGAAAGCCATGGATGTACTACTCAGTCCTCTAAGAAGTGTGTGATGTAGCTTGTTGCTGCTGCTGTATGATGTGATGGTGATGGTAGTGTGTGTGTGTGTGTGTGTGTGTGTGTGTGTGTGTGTGTGTGTGTGTGTGTGTGTGTGTGTGTGTCCACAGTGTGCCTCTGTGTGGTTAGTTAGATGGCTCAGTAAGGCTGTGTGGGCATGACTGCCTAATTACCCGCTTATCCGCCACAGCGCTCTATTAGGAAGGGAACTACTGTATAGTGGCAGGCATGGCACAGTGAAGCAAACCAGCAGGCAGTCCATTTGTGTGTTTCTGATTGTGCGTCTTACTTATGGATTTGAGCTTGTATGTATGTAGATGATAATGAGTGGGTGTGTATGTGTGTGTGTGTGTGTGTGTGTGTGAGTGACAGAGAGCGTGTGTGCGTGTGTGTGTGTGTGTGTGTAGCTTTTCTTTGTGCCTAGGGGTACTTCATATGGCTGAGGCGACGCAGTTTCTTCCTGTTTTGTAGAATTCCTCCTGGTCTCCATTCCCCCTCTGAGTTCTCCTGCTCTCCTCTCCATGTTTGTAGTTTGACTCGGTCCTCTCCTCACTCATCTCTGGCCGTCGCTCTGTCATGATGTCCTCCTCAATCCTCCTTCTCCTTCTCTTCCCTCTCTGCTGCTGGAGCTGAACACAGTGCACTCTCACATTTGCGACGTTGAACTGATTTATGAAAAACAAACCGTCTCTTATTCATCACACTACCTTGTCTCTTCATTTGTCTCTCTGTTGCCTCTACTATCTACATTTTTCTCTCTTTCCCTCTCTTCTCCTCCCCCCTTTCTCCCTCTCTCTCTCTCTCTCTCTCTCTCTCTCTCTCTCTCTCTCTTTCTGTCTCTTCCTTAGCAGGTCAGGGAAGTTTGGTGAGTGATTGATGCCTGCCCAAGGGAGGAGACCACTGGTCCCACCCGCCCCACAAAGCGTTGGCGTTTGTTTCGTGACTGCATCAGCAGGGAGCGTCAGCATCAGCATCAGCATCAGCATCAGCATCAGCAGCAGCAGCAGCATCAGCAGCAGCAGCAGCAGCAGCAGCAGTGGCGTGCCGCTGTCAGGCATCTTCATTAGCCGCCCCACAGCCCTCGCGGCCCTTCCTCCATCCACACGCAGCCAGCTCGTCTGCAGCGTCACAGGCATCACGGTCAAGAGTGGCGACGGCACAGTGGACGGGGGAGGACTGCGGGTCCTCAGTGTCCAGGGCTGCTGCCACCCCCCGCTACACCCCCCCCCCCACACACACACACACACACACACACACACACACATACACACACCCCATCTCCTGCACCTGAGCTTCCTCAATCCCCTTGGGCTGTCCGCCGTGTGCGCTGTGCTCAGGATCAATGCCGGTCCTCCCTCCTCCTGTCCCCATCCATCTTGAGAGCACTCGCGGGCACACACACGCACTCAAGCACGCACGCACGCACGCACGCACGCAAGCACGCACGCACGCACGCACGCACGCACGCACGCACGCACGCACGGCCGCCTGTAATTGAGGGGAGCCGCGGGGGGTCTGCCGAGGGGCCGGCGTCGGCGGGGCCGGCGTCGGCGGAGAGCCGAGGGAGACGGGGGTCTTCTGGCATCATCCTCTCCCACTAATGTTCTCCATTATCAGGGGCTGTGCCATGGGATGGCAGCCTGACAAACAACCTCCCCAAATTAGGCAGAAGAGGAGAGGAGAGGAGGGGAGAGGAGAGGAGAGGAGGGGAGAGGAGAAGAGAGGGGTTGAATCAGGGGGGGAGGGTGGAGGATAGGGCTCAGGAGTGTTCGTCATCAGCACAATCAATCTTCCTCTTGGAAGGTGTTTTTTTTTATGGGGAGTGGGTGTCTAAACAGGCTGTGAGGATATGTATCTGTTTCTCTCCCACTCCTCAGCGCCTAACTCTGTTATTCTCATCTGCTGTTTATCCGGTGGAGTGCTCTCCACCCCCTCCTCTCCTATACTCAGGACCTGGTCATTAATGGCTTTCAATGGAGGTGTTTTCTGCTTTTATCTCTTTCTCCACAAGACCCGTATAGTTTCAGACGTGTTGCTCCCCGTCGTCAACACTTCCCCTATCTCGCAAACACTGCCGGGAGGGAGACATTACCCCCAAAAACAGTGCTCTGGACACAAAAGGCTAAGACACTCATCTACACTATCATGTCAGAGGCGTAAACCCCTGTTCGTTTGACATGGTCCAACAGTTTCTGAGGAAACATAACTTCAATACAACAGCACTCAAAGGTCATTCATGTTACACAAGACAGCAATGCTAAAAGAGGTGAGGGATGGATAGACACTGTAAATAGACAGAGAGAGAGAGAGAGGGAGAGAGAGAGGCAGGATAGTCCATCTCTGGCCTCTAATTACGTTTTATTCGAACATATTAATTAGCAATTTAACAGCATCAAGCGATGGAAATTTCATTTGCATGCTTGATGCTAATTTCGAAACCACAATTTAATTATAATTTGCCATAATACCAAATAAAGCTTCTTCCTCAGTTATATCCAAATCTCCTAACGGTCATCCACCTACCTTTACAGGAGCTAAACTGTATTATATAATTATATTTATAATACAGTTTACAATTCATATTTGTATTATAAATGTATATTAATATTTAAAATGTCTCCTTACATGAATAATAACATACCTAGTTTACAGTTTACGCACTCCTCTCTCAAATCATATATTCTAAACAGTCCAAAAAATATTTAAACGTAGCAGTGCAGCAGATTACATGTCATGTCAAAATCGTCCAAATTGTCCAAATGGTCTTTTCCTGCCAGGTATCAGGCCATGGAGTTTTGGACCATAGTGCAGCTTATTTATGACATGGAGTCAAGGACTGTTGAGGCGAGCAGTTCGATACCACAGATGGACAGAGATGAATGCATGCATGAGATATACAGCATGTGAGAGTATGATAAGAATTGCTGATGCGGCTGTATGTTTCAAATGAACAGGTAAACACCTAACAGGAGTCCACCAAGGCTGATCATCTTAAGTAAGACTGCGTCTAGTCAATAAAAAGGCCTAGTCGTCGATAGATAGGTGGAACAAGGAGAGCAAACAGTATGGTGAAAGATGAAGCAATTCACACAAACAGAGTAGCATCAATATTTAATATGAGGGTAAATTTGAAGATTATTTTAAATGTGTGTTTGTGTCTGGGAGAGACTAAAGTTTTTTTTTTCTTTTTGTAACTCACACTCATAAAATAAACTAACATTTGTGAGTGCCAGTGTATGTGGTCATCTGGCTACAGTTCTGAAGCAACATCGCCATCTGCTGGGCTGTTTTGCTCACTGAATTCCTATCACAGAGGTCTCACATCGACAGCAGGCACTTCTGCTCCTGTAGCATTAGATTTACAGCCTTAAACCAGGGACTCACCAGGTGGTAGTCAAGGCTCTGTGCCATTTGTAATGAATGATATTGATCAGTTACCGAAGGCAACCCTCCAGACCCATTGATATGCCAGACGTGTAGGCTATGTGCCTCCGTACCCTTGTTATTTCCTTGCATGGCTTCTGGACAGACTGAATTGTATGACATTATTTGGTTTATTTAGTCATTATTCGGTCTTCTCTGTCTGTGGGGAGAAACACACAAAAAGCAGAGGGAAGGGTTGTTGGTCAAGAGTAAAAATGGAGACAGCTTTAGACAGAAATCAGTGGAATACATAGCCTACTGTGTCTGCAATACATCGAACAAAAAGACTAATGAGATGATAATAATGGCAAATACAAAAGCTAAATGAGATATTGCCATTCGTGGTTGCTAAGAGCGGTCTAAGTAGGCCTACATTCATCCCATGGTCATAAAATGTACACTTTGTGGTCATAATATAAAATCATTCATAATTTAATTTGATTTAATATATAAAATCACTCAGACCATCTCTATCTGTAACAGTTTCTATTTTGACTGGTCATTTTCTGGAAAAAAATGCTTTAGTGTTGCGAAGTTCTGATTACTACCCCAAATCAGAAATGTCAACACGAATTCTGCATATATTTTGCTGCTAAATATAGGTTTGCGAGGTTATCACATAGTTGGCTATCATTTGCATTTTTCACAACGTTCAAACTTTTTCTGATTTGGGGTTGAAGAATAGACCTAGCTAACATTTCCTTATACACCCTTTCTCATTTTAGTGTTCTTTTTTTTATTTATCAAGGGATTTGGATAAATTATGACCATAGGCCTAGTAAGTTATAACTAGCTTACGACTTCCTTGACCACAGAGATAAAAGCTCTCACAACAGAAAAAACAAATGGAAATCCATTAGCAATGCAAATCTACAAAATGGTTGCTACAAAGAAGTTTTACTGAAATACACTAACAACCAAGTGGTCATATTCCTTACGGCAGGATGGCTGTGTTCCAATAATGATGTCTATGTTTTATGCAGGCTTTCAAAGAACTTATTCGCATAGACTATGATGATGATGATTATTATTATTATGCATTTTCAAACTGAATATGATCATTTAGGTTCAGGTCAGCTCTGTGGATAGGCTAACTCAAACTCTCATCGGAACAGCTGTGGACGGTCTGTGTAACGTCCTCGTGACTCACTAATCCTATAGGCCGTGCCTGTGTGAAATTGGTTAATCTCTGTATCTGAGTCACACAGTTGGGTCCGTTTCATTTATCTGAAACAACATGTTTATGACTTGGCCACTACAGCGACAAAAGCAGCCCAGTGGAGGAAACATGTCAGTTACAGACGTAACCACACAGATGATTCAGCCCCGGTGCGTAATGCGTCGAAGGCACGTTTCAAAGACGTCATCGCGGGAGATCCAGCCAAAGGACTGGACGGAGCAGCGGCGAATTCCTCGTAAGTGTCAATCAAATGTTGAGATAGTATTTTTTTTAAATGTATGTAGATTATAGACAATGTGTGTGTAAGACAACCAGTGGATATTGTGTACGTATTCTTAATTTTACACACAGTAGGCTAGGTTACAGGTGGCTGCTAAGAGTGTTCAGACAAGTTTTTCCCAAGTTGTGCCGGTCGGGGTGCCAGGGTATGTCGCGCTCCGCTAACTCTGCGGATATATGATGGGATACTAGCCATTATAGTGTATATTATCTTACACTATTGTTAGATATAAATCTTCTGATCCTCGATTTGTTTACCGTTGTCTAATGTAAACTTAGCCTACTAACTTGCAGCCTGAAACAGTCAGGCAACTCTTCACAATTCAGCAACACCCTTGTTGGGAGGAAGTGCATAGGCACTCACATCAATTGTACGGAAATGTACAAAAATGTCTGTCTTTATGAAATAATATCAACGTTATTGCCATAGTAGATTAACCATTTCGCATATGCATCGTTTAGTGTTGGCTTCAGCGGACCTATTGACTTAAGTGTTAATCTACTCTGCAAATATCAGATGCCATACTGTATATCACACTTCTGAAGCTCTCTGGTCCCCCTTTATGCAGTTTTTTTTAATATTATGCAATGTGGTCTGTGTAAGAACTTATCTCAAGCCGTTGAATACAGTTTCTCCCCGGTAGCCTATAGCCTGCTGTTGTGCATCCATTCCCGTGAAGAAGGGATGTCTGGGGTGAATCTGCTTGAGACTGTTGCGCTAATTTATCGTTCCT
>NC_084996.1:4343456-4350956 GCF_963854185.1 Sardina pilchardus | reverse complement strand
TGTGTGTGTGTGGCATTTTGTAACATTTTCAGACCAACATAACTGAGATGTGTTTTCAGCTGGGCTGAATGGTCATGTTTTAAGTTCCATGCTAGGCTGGTTGCTGAGCCACAGCGGAGACATGGAAGGCCTGGCGCGCATCTGCTTCAGCGAGCCTCTTCCATGGAATGAGCTTTTAAATGGCAGTTTTGTTTTTTTTAATCGATCAGTAGGGGAGGCTCTTTCATTGCCAAATGACTATAAAGTGACCGCTCCTCTTAGAAACCTCTAGATGCATGCTGGTACTATCTCCCAGATCTGCTAGGCTGAAATTCCTGGTTTAGCCTTTGGAATGCTATGACAAGGTGTTGAGCTCCTCATGAGTTTGTGTGTGTGTGGGAGGGTATATACAGTGAGCATATACACATGGTCACAGGTGTGTGTGTGTGTGTGTGTGTGTGTGTGTGTGTGTGTGTGTGTGTGTGTGTGTGTGTGTGTGTGTGTGTGTGTGTGTGTGTGTGTGTGTGTGTGTGTGTGTGTGTGTGTGTGTGTGTGTGTGTGTGTGTGTGTCTGTGTGTGTGTGTGTGTGTGTGATGAAGGATGTTATTAAGGAAGAACGAGTGTGTGTGTGAGGGACTGTACGCTTTACTGTTATTTATCATTCTGTATTGATTGTTCTTGGATTTGAGTTGTGGCAGCAGTCTACACAGTGGAAACAGAGTGGCCCACACACA
The DNA here is from genome assembly GCF_963854185.1 of Sardina pilchardus. NCBI lineage: Eukaryota > Metazoa > Chordata > Actinopteri > Clupeiformes > Clupeidae > Sardina > Sardina pilchardus. The sequence continues at coordinate 4,350,243 of NC_084996.1, read as the reverse complement.
CCTAATATACAACCCGAAGGCACACACATTAATGTTGACTCAGATGTACGCACCTCTGTTGCCAGGGAGACCAGGCAGAACCCCCCCTTGTTGGAGGGCCACGGGAAGGGGGAGGTGTGTGGATAGGAGGGGGAGAAGAAAAAGAACAACAAGAAGAGAAAAAGAGAGAGAGAGAGGGAGAGAGAGAGAGAAAGAGAGAAGGAGAGAGAGAAATCCAATTTGAAAGCAAAGAAGCTGAGGGAGGAGAGCCGGTGTAACTGTTTGCACTTGTCCATGTGTTCACACTCACAGTCCACAGGGTGTGCCGTATTAACGTGAGAGTCACATCCGATGATTTGACGCCGCTGGACAGTCAGAGCGCTGTTGTCTTCGAGCTGTTTCGTAACACGCGTGAGACATTTTGGTGAGCTCTTGTGAGGGTGTGGATGTGCATGAGGCTGCTTGTTGCTTCCTGTGTAGCGGTGGAGGACATCAGCTTGTTTTCAATGTGTGAGTGTGGTTGGTATGTGACTGTGCTGTACGTTACTCAGTGGTTTCTGCAGTGGCTTTTAACTGCACCCAGACTGTTCAAATGGGCCACTTCTATTGCAAGCTGAGGTGATTGTGTGTGTGTGTGTGTGTGTGTGTATGCATATGGGGACACACAGTTGTTATCTCTTTGAAGCTATCCCACACTGTGATGAAGCAGACATCCATATTCATGACCAATTTTTATTCTGCAAGCACCCGTTTGCATGGCATCTAATAGAATTAATATTCAAATCTCACAAGTGTGAAAGGATTAGCACACCTACAAACCACACACGCAGGCATGCACGCGCGCACACACACACACACACACACACACATGCACAAACACACACCTACATACACACACACACGCATGCAAGCACGCACACACATACAGTACATACACACACACCACACACACACACACATACACACACACACACACACACACACACACACACACACACACAAGATATGTCCTATATTAGTATGCTGGTTTCTTTCTCCACTTCCTCTTCCCCCACTGCTAAGAATAATGACGTCTGACACATCTGTCATGGGGGTCAGTAAACCAGATAAACCTGAGAGAGAGTGAAAGGCATATCTGTGGATAAAAAGAGAGAAGAAAAGAAGAAGAGAAAGGTAGAGCACCAGGAAGAACATGGTGTTATTGTCTCGTGTCTTGTGTTTCACACCGCATTGTGTTTCACAGCCACACTGTGGAGGTTTGGATGGGTGGTGTTGAGCAAGCCTGACATCTAGACACAGTGCTGAGACACGCTCACGTGTGGCTGCCCAGCAGCAGAGCAGCACACACAGGCATGCCCTGTGACCCACTCCCACTTGGAACAACATGCTCTCTCCATCTGGCCCAGGCCACAAGAGCCATGCTTTCTCCTCCCTCCTCCTCCTCCTCCTCTTCCCTCTCCTCTCCCTCCTCTCTCTCTCCTCCTCTTCCCTCTCCTCCTCTTCCTCCCACCCTCCCTTTCTCCCTCTCCCTCTATCCTGGCCGTCTATGACAGATTCTCTCGTGGGTCATCATTACTTTGCTGCCTGGACTCTGCATCATCTGACAGCAATATAATATTTCATTTTGGTGGGCATGGCCATTGCACATACAGTACATACATACATACATTTAGAACCAAACTGTAATGCAATTGTGTATAGTGATTTACTGTAAGGCTATTATGCACAGAGACTAATGCTGGTATGATCCTATATACTCCTTTTCACTCCTTTCATTACTTATACTCGTGATAATATATTTGTCTCAGCAGTCACATACATAAGTGTACGTTTTGGTAAATAGATTTGAAGCCGTTGTACTGTATGTCTCTCATGGGATTTATATAGCAGTCTAATCTGTGTTGTAATCAATTTATCTCATGGTTTCCACTGGAGAAAAATAGAGCAACACTGAGCGTACAATATGTTCTAGTCAGTGTGTGTCTGTGCAAAGCATTACTGTAGTTTACGCCGCGAGTCTTCACCTCTCGTGACCAATCATCAACCACATCTGACCTCATACAGAAGGAAATGTAATGCTTATGCAGCCTCTCGCATAACTCGCATTCTCACAGACCTGACTCAGTGTCTCGTTCTGCTGACAACCCTCCCATGCTCTGCCCCAACCACATAGCTTAACCTTGTTTCTTGTCGGCCCATCGCAAGCACTCTTTGTAGTGTGTATAACTTATCCTATGCGGCGGAAGCCTGGATGTGGGTCAGCAGCAGGTTGGCTGGTTGGATGCCTTGCAGGCCATGGTGCAGAATGAAGGCGGCCACGAAGGCATGACAGGACTTTCCGGTAACATGCCAACCTCCAAAATAGCCATCCGTCTGCTGTTAGTCTAGAGAGATCGCTAAATCAAATTGCAGTGGGTATTGCATTGTGTTGCGTCGACTTGTGTTAGCGTCTTGACTTTGAGGCCTGCTCCAGTTTCCCCCCCTGCCAATTCTGTGCTGTGGTATTTGAAAAGAGAGGCCTTTAGCCTTGAGCAAAATCAGTAAAAAGGCAATGTAGAAACCCCAGCTGTGGAATGGCACAGGAAATTGTCAAACAACAGACAGACAGTTTGGAATGGTGGATTAGAAAGAGGAGAGAAACGTGTTTTCAGGAAGATAAACCTTTGCGTGTGGAGGGGAGAGTCTGAGGGGGGGCTTGGTTATTATTGGCCAGCTGCATTTTCTGACCTTGGACTCCCTCTAGTGGAAGGTTTATGTTGAGTCAAGAACACCCACTGCCTTCTCAGGCTTGCTGTCTCCCTACAACTGCAAATGCTGATTCAGAAATCAGAGACGGTAGATAAGATATTGTAATGAAACTTACAACAAAATGATCATCATTTCATTTAGGGTCATTACAAGAGCAGTGGGTGTTCATGTGTAAAGGTCTTTGTGTGTCTGGGTTGTTTGTGTTGGTCTCAGGGCATTCCAGAGCATTGCTCTCTCTCACACATATCTATTTGGCCCATATTTGACAGCTGTTTCCATCCAAACAGACGTTTGCAAAACAGATTACATCCCATTTGGGGTAAAATGTCAAACGTCACAAAGGGAGCAATGAAAAGAATAGAATGGGTTGCTAGTTCACGTTGAGCACCAAAAGCAATGCTAGACATGAACTGAATTGCAGGCCAGGTGACCCATACAACCTCATGAGGAAATTCAGATAGTTGGATGCTGTTCATTCTGGCTGCTTCTAAGATGTTTCAAGCAGCAGGGGTGACCTTAGCCTATTTAAATATTGTGTGGTAAGCACCTAAAGCCAGTGAAGAATTCATTATGAGTGTGTTCAAAGGCACAAGTATGGGCAAGATGCACACACACACACACACACACACACACACACACACACACACAAACAAACACACAATTCAGCAGCTGCTATCCATACCTGTGTCTATTTGAGGATAGCTGGGCCCTGTAGCAGTCTAGTATGGGAGATATCCGCGGGCTGCTGTGAGCCAGAGCTTGGCCTATGGACACTGTGTCCCTCACGGCTGGTCAGAGGGACATAGAGGGACAGCACACGCTCAGCCATGCATGCAGTGCCACTGTAGAGTGGCCAACACGTGATCGACCCTCGACCCCTTCGGACGGCCCTCCATGTGTCCACGTTTTGATTGTTTACATGTGGATGTGTGGTGGAAGGGACAAGGGGTCCTTGCAATCATGCAGAAATCCATCTAGTAATCATGTCCCTTGCCGGATTACGTAACTCCTTAATCAGCGCTGGAATCGCTCTGTGAATGGGGAACCTGTTTCGTTTCTGGTGTGAGAGTGTTCTTGCTTTCCTCTTTTTAGGCCAGAGACAAGAGAGCGCTTCAGTCACTATATGAGCATATGGTCAGAAAATCCCCATGTGTGTGTGTGTGTGTGTGTGTGTGTGTGTGTGTGTACAAGCACAGCAAGTATACACACATAGTCATAGTGTGTGCGTGTGAGTGTGTCTTTGTGTGTGTGTGTGTGTGTGTGTGTGTCTGTGTGTGTGTCTGTGTGTGTGTGTGTGTGTCTTGGGGATCAATAAAGTATCTATCTATCTATCTATCTATCTCTATCTGGTGTGTGTGTGTGTGTGTGTGTGTGTGTGTGTGTGTGTGTGTGTGTGTGTGTGTGTCTATGGTTTTGTAAGTGTGTGTCATGTTTGTCATGTAATGCTAGTTATGAGGTTATGACGTGCAGTGTGAATAGGATCGATTTACTGTAAGTAGATGGTATGTTTCCAAATTAACTATTGTTAGCCTTTACCCTTATAAATGGGTCTGTGTGTGTGTGTGTGTGTGTGTGTGTGTGTGTGTGTGTGTGTGTGTGTGTGTGTGTGTGTGTGTGTGCCTGTTTGTGTGTGTGTGTTTGTGTTTGTGTGTTATAAGTGAGGAAGTAGAAGAGAATACTGCTGTTCTCGATTGCCAGGAGTAAACTCGGACCTTGCTTCCCAGAACTAAGACCTACATTTTGTCGCACTATCTAAAGAACAAAACGAGAAATGAAGTGACCATCGTGGCTTAGCAGCTGGTCCTTTTTAGAAGTGGTTGGGGGGGGGGTGCTCTGGTGATCCTTGGGCTTGCTGACGTACTTGTGTTATTGAGACATAAGCAGAGAGCCAGGCAAAGTAGCCTGATCCTGTTTCCGCATAGTGTGTTTGTGTTCCATATCCCGCCATGTGAAATCAAGGAGGAATGTACAAAGGCTCAGTCTGTCTTTATTCTGAGGACATAATGATGACGATGTAGGATTAAATTCCAAATGTGCGCTGGGCATTTAACATGACTCAACAGCGGATGGTTACTGTACTTACGGACTGTGACAAGTTTATCAAACTGCCTACAGTATACTGAGCTCTACTTCCTATTTGCGGGTTTGACCCGGAGCGACAACTGAAATAACTATGCACTTACTCCAGCGTCTCGTTTAGGACGAAGCCCACCTGCTGCTTGCTACATTTAGCTTTTTTGTCTTACTCACGCAGCCTTTTTTTTTTTTTTTTTTTTTTCGTTTGTCCCACTCACACTCGTGCGGAATGTTCCGGTGTGTTCTGCCGCGCTCCAGTATGGAGACGTAAAGCCGTGCGAGAAAGACAGCTGGTATTGTATGTGGGAGCATCGGTGTCAGCTGGGACAGAATGTTATGGAACCTCTCTGGAGTCCAGCTTTTGTGCCAGCTCACACTACTGGAGTCTTTCACTCACTCACTCACTCACTCACTCACTCACTCTCTTGTTTGTCTCTCTCACTCTCACAAGCACACACACACACACACTCACACACACCATGAAACACACAGAGATGCACACCCACACACACACTTTTGATCCAGCTCCATCTCAAGCAATCCTAAAATATGAATCCCATGTAGTAATTCCAAAGTGAGTCTATGGCTAAACATTTGCCTCTAGGCTCTCTCTCTCTCACACACACACACACACACACACACACACACACACACACACACACTCACAAATACATAAAGAATGAGATTGTTATTCTGGCATTCCCGGCATGTGAAGTACACGTGCTGAGCTACACTGTGGAGGGGGAATATTTGAGTGTGAGGTAGGTAGAGAATATGGGAATTCCATGAGTGACAAGAGAAAGCAGGGCCTTGTCTCCGGAAGAGGCTGCATACTTTTCTGCATAGTTGTGCATCAGTGTGTAGTGACGTAGTGACGCTGTAGCCTCTGGGTGAATTATTTTCTATGATTTTTTGTATTGGCTATAGATTTACTACAAACAGTACGTGGGGTGAAAATGAAATGAATGTACTGTACCAAGCTCAGGCCGCTGCCTATGCGCACATGTATAGGCCTACATACAGGGGAGATTTCCCTGCTCTATTGGATGCATTAGTAGACTGCTCACTTTGTTCTCGGGCGGATAGATAATGGGGCACCATGTAATTTCTCCTCACACAGAGAACTTCACAAAGCACTGGCTGAGTGACGCTTATTCTTATGTAAGTCACCTTTCCCCTAAACACCCCAGCTCTCTTCTATAGAGCAGCTTTGGCAGCTCTTGGCCATGAAAGCAACCCCCCCCCCATCACCCCCCCCCCCCCCCTCTCCCCTCCAACTTTCGGCTGGTCCCGCTTCGCTACTCCCATTAATTGGTCCCACACACATGCGCACACTATGGAGTCATATGACAATGTAATCTGGACATGCTTTTCTGGACAGAGTTGCAGTAATTGGTTCAGCTTCGCTGTATACTGTGTCTGATCCCTCGGTTTGTGTCTGGACCCATTCGTTTACCAATAACCCCAATGGATGTTTTTGTCAATAGCACTGACGATTGGCTGCCCAGCGCTGCCGGTAATGAACTTGTAATTGGTTGGCTGAGAAGCTGGTCCGGTCGCTGATTGGTCTAGAGGGGTCTATGGGGTTTCGCCCAATTGATTGGTTAAGCTGAGAAGCGCTTAATGTTGCTCTGGCCCAGACAGCGGGATTACGGAACAGAACAGACCCCAACAGTACCACCCCCTTCTTCCACACAACTCTCTCTCTCTCTCTCTCTCTCTCTCTCTCTCTCATTCTCTTTCTCACTCACTCACTCACTCACACATGCCCACTCTGATGGAGCTTCTTTCTCAAATGAAGCCAGCTGGACGTCTCGCCGCCGCCAGAGTGGAGCGCAGTGGACGTGAGCCAACTCTGACCACAGCTGAACTTCTGCCGCCGCTCGCTCCTCCGTCAGCGCAGACCGCCGTAACTCACAGCCTCCGCAGGGCACTTGTCAGATGCTGATGGTGTTAGAGTTGAGTGTAGAAGATGTGTACGTTT
>NC_084996.1:4319117-4341617 GCF_963854185.1 Sardina pilchardus | reverse complement strand
TCTCTCTCTCACACACACACACACACACACACACACACACACACACACACACACACCATGCTGTACTTACGCTGGCCCATTTCAAGTGTGCATTATAAAACCACTGCAGACACCCCTGAGCACATTTAATTTCACTCTCTCTGTTCAGTGGAAATCAAATTGCTTTATTGGTGTGATAAAAAGGGCTCTTGTATTGCCTAAGCGTTCATAAGGAAAAGCAGAATGCAGAAAAGGGGAAATCCATATGAAAACATCTCTCTCTCTCTCTCTCTCTCCCTCTCTCTCTTTCTCTGTGTGTTGTGTGTGTGTGTGTGCGTGTGTGTGTGTGTATGAACAGTTTGTTCTTGCTGTAATCAGGCATGTGTGATGGATTTTCTATGGCTATGAAATCCACCTATAAAGCTGGCCCTGTGTGAATGAGGGGCAGGCAGTTGAGGAGAGTGGAGAGGTGAAAAGGCCTGTCTGTTTCCGCTTGTGTACATTTTTTTACCTACTTATTATTCATACCTAAAATAAAACGCTAATTTCTTCAAACTCTGGCAATCTCTCCGGGGTTTCCGAAAGTGACTGAAATATCTTGCTCAGGGTCATGTGACTGAGGCATCTCCGACAGGCTTGGCGTCTGAGTGTAGCTTTTTTTGAGGTGACAGACTTGGTGTCCAAGTGTAGCTTTTTTACTGTATGTGTAGCACTCAGATGTTACAATGAAAGCGCCATTAAATCTGCGCTGTGGTAAGCCCCTGCTGCCGACCCCTGACCACAGAGTGTTGCATGGCTATGTTACCTTAGCTGACCTGACTTGCAGACGAGCGTAGGGACACCCTGTTTTTATTTTTGTTTTGTTTTCGTTTAGTTAGGGACACAATTTTATCTATGACAATATAGAATGGAGCTGTAAAGAATGTTACACTCGGAAATAAAACGAAATATTTACATAACAATAGTACATTTTAATATATCTTACTTTGTATAAGCACTGACAAGGCTTATTAGTGTTCGCCTTTCAGACTCTTTCAAAGCCGTCGTGGTCTCTCTCATCTATTGCGAGACACCTGCAGTTGCAGTAGCCTGGTTCTCTCCAGTCCTGAGCCTTACCACATGTGTGGCGTGAGTGTGGGCATTCAGGCAAGGAGGCTAAAGCCTTTTACACGTCTCCCAAATCAACAGCGCTGTAGTTTCAGGTCACTGGTGCAGTACAGTAACCTGCGTTGTGAAAAGGTGTAAGGCATAAGCTGGCACTGGATATGAACCTGTGGCCTCCAGTAAAGAGGCTAAAACTCATGTGGCCTAGTATGTAGAGTATGTATGTATGTATTGTATGTGTGTGTGTGTGTGTGTGTGTGCGTGTGTGCGTGTGTGCGTGTGTGCGTGTGTGCGCGTGTGTGCTGGTTTGTGTGAGTGTGTGCCTGCGGGTTTGTGTGAGTGTACGTGAGTGACATGAGCGCGGGGATGTGTGTGTGGAGACATGAGTATGACCTTACATTCCAAAGAGATGTCATAGTGTTCTGTAGTGGCATGTAAGCCTGTTACGCTGTCTGTGATCTGTTTGGTGTTGGGCCTGATCAAATGCTTCATGGTACACTTAACTGCTCACACAGGATGTGTGCCTTCATACCATGCTAGCCTTAGATTCTCAAACGCTTCGTCATGTAATGCTAGTTATGAGGTTATGACGTGTGCAGTGTGAATAGGATCGATTTACTGTACTGTAAGTAGATGGTATGTATTCAAAGGAACTATTATTAGTCTTCACCCTTGTAAATGGGTCTTTGCTGTGCCAGTGTGTGTGTGTGTGTGTGTGTGTGTGTGTGTGTGTGTGTTAAATATCATCAGGCTTACACAGAGATCACTCTAAGTCGGCTTAAAGACTTAAATTATTTAGAACATAAATATGTTTTGAACTTCCTCTCCATCTTTCTCTCAGTTGAGGTCAGGTGAAGGTGTATGTGTTAGATTATTACAGGGCCATGTTGAATACGGTTAAACTGTTTCTTAATTAGGCTATAGCAACACACACACACCCACACCCACAGACAAACACACACGCACACACGCGCACGCACACACACACACACACACACACACACACACACACACACACACACACACACACACACACACACACACACTTAACTTAATGCACACAAGGTATTTGTTCCAGTATTGTACTGCTCAGGTGTTCAGTTGCCCTGTTCTTAGATGCTCTCTTCATGCATGGAATTGTGGTTGTGATTCCACTGCCTAAGAACTAGAATTCTATTACTTAGTCATTTCTGTTAATGTGTGGGGTGGGGTTATTACGGCACTTGTCTCCCAAATCCCACCCTGTAAAGACAAGATAGTGAAACTGGTTCTCTTTCTATGACTTCAAAGGCTATTTATTCCATTTGGTTGGTAATTAATTGTTGTCTCACATCTGGTTTGATGGCAAATGACCTGTTTTAAGGCGTGCCTTCTTTGGTCTTTGAACCCACCTCCAATTGGAAAGTACCGGAGATCATAAATAGGATTAGCGATAGGAGTCACTGATAGGATTATCACAGATCGGATGTCTTCAAGGTGCAATGTGTGAAGTCACACTGACGTTAACCCAGTAGAAAACCTGCAGCTCTCTCTCTCTCTCTGTGCACGCCAGTGAACCCGGATTTACTACCCATTTCTCACACACATTAGCAACTTACAATCTCGGGATCCACCTCGCCGTGAACTACTAAGGCTACAGGCATATGGCAATGGCAGGCTGCCTACCCATTTAAAATGAGGCTGCGAGTGCGTCCAAGGCTGTATTTATAGGTGATTTCCACAACCAGGCCTATTCTGGCAAAGTGAGGTTGCCTTTGTTTTCCCTTGAAAATTCTGGCCAACGTTCAAAGTTCAGTCTGAATCGGTTGCCTGCCGTCTGATAGCTCTTACCACCTGCCGTGCTGCTGGCGATCTCGACGGTCAAAGGATGATGTCATCCTGTGAATAACCGGGTGGGGGAGTGCCCGCGCACTCCAGGCGGAGTTTTAAGATAGTTTCAGGAACGACTCCAGTTTTAAAACAAGTTTGGGAGGTTTAGGAGCGGCACCGGTGTGTTGAGCAAAAATTCCCCGGACACACATTCAGCTGGATTAGCCTAGAAGAGATTTCCACGACTGACCAGATGAGACTCACGACGCGGAAAGTCACGCAGGATAATGCATTGGGAGAAGGTCCTTCGCTTAAAGAATGGGAAGGTGAGAGCAATCAGTCAGCGCGCTCGTTTCTTCTCAGTCAGTGAGCATTTTTATTGTTGTTTCAGTTTTGCGCTCCGTGTTCATTCTACCATCGGATGGGGTAAGGGTAGCCTAACTGTCAAACGTTGCGCCAACATCAACATGTGGTGATTAAATGGTATTTGGTTTGTCCGCGGTTTCTACTTGAGTTGGAAATGGGTTTAGTCGCGCATACACATGTTGACGGGCTGACACTCGCGTTACTCATCACATTCTTGTTGATATTTCTACATCAGGATTACGCATACTACAGTTATAGTATATTTTTTTGCAAGCATATAATGTGACTAATTTCCTGCACAGCTCATCCTACGGGAGTTTGTTGACGATGATTGGAGTGAAACCTGAGAATGTGTGTCATAGCCACCCAAATGAAATCAGGTCATTCTGGAGTCAAAATGTCCTCGACTCTCAACCTATTTACCATTGGACTCTTTTCTTGCCCCCCAAAACATATCAGATAGTTTCTTTTTACTCTAAATATCCTATTTTATGATTTATTCTTGTGCAGCAGTAGTGCACCAGTGGTTATTGGTAGTAGTGGGTGGCTATACAGGTGTTCAGTAACACAGTAGACATTTTAAGTTGTGTTTACAGTCATTTCACAAATCATTACATGTCTGTGTGTGGTCACAATCTAGCCTACATGCATGGCTAACAGTTTAACTAAGTCCTGCGGATCCATTAGGCACAAACCTGATTTTGAACTATTTAGGAAACCGTCTCTGATGGACACACTGACCCTCTTTGTCCTAGTTCCAGTTAAAAGCATGCTTCTTCGTGTGTGTGTGTGTGTGTGTGTGTGTGTGACTGTATGCGTGTGAAACTGTACATTTGTGTGTGTGTGTGTGTGTGTGTGTGTGGGCACCGTTGGGGTAGGTTATATTATAGGTTGCTGATTGGCTACATCAGCTGACATGAATTTCTAACCACAGACTGCAGAAGAACTCTTGCTTCATCATGGCTCGACCGAAAAGCGAGAATGATCTGTTACGCAACTCCCTTTCTGCATGTTCTCTTTTCTTATGTATTTTGCCATCTGTTCCCCTCACCCTTCCTCCATCTCTTCACCACGGGTTCTCATCGCATCCTTTTCCCCCACCTCTCTCTCTCTCTCTCTCTTCCTTTCTCAGATCGAGAGGTTGGAGGGAGGCGTCCAGGCGGCCCTTGCGGGCGCGGGCGATATTTCCGATGAGCCCCTGGACCCCCAGCGCACGCGGCAGGTCATCGCGCAGCTGCAGCAGAAGATCCTGAAGCTGACCGAGCAGCTGCGCATCGAGCAGACGGCGCGCGACGAGAATGTCGCCGAGTACCTCAAGCTGGCCAACAACACCAGCGACAAGCAGCAGAGCGTGCGCATCAAGCAGGTGAGACCACTACCTCCGACGCCAGAGCTGAAGACCGCATAACAGGATGGGCGGTGGTGTGGTGGTGTGCGATGAGCAGAGGTCCAAAACAAGTGCTGTGCTGTTGAATCTTGCATTATTGTGTGTGTGTGTGTGTGTGTGTGTGTGTGTGTGTGTGTGTGTGTGTGTGTGTGTGTGTGTGTGTGTGGGAAGTTTGTTGCAAGCTGTAACATGGAGGAAGATAGAAGCCTGCACGTGTGTGTACGTCTTCAGGTCGTGTCCTTCAGGTTGTGTTAAACAGTGACTCGTGAGCAAGTTAGATGAGACACACTGATATCACTTTACACACCTCAAAGTGGAACACACTAGCTGAAGACAACAAACACAACAGGATGGGCGGTGGTGGTGTGGTAGTGTGCAACGAGCAGATGTCCAAAACATCAACAAGTGCTGTGGAATCTTCAAAATGCCCCTCTGCTCACGCCAATCTACTTTTAAGACTATTTACTGGTCTTTCCTTCCCAACACGAATCTAGTCTATACACTGACGAAGGCCTCAAGGCCCAAAAGTTTGTTAATTACCCCTGTTGCTAGTGGAAATAAATCAGCAAGAAAGAAAACTTTTTGGAGTCCTTTTTGGACCAATCTTTTATTTTTATGCCATACAGTCAACAAATTGACCACACCTCTGGTCATTATCTGTCATTATCTATGTATAGAATGACTAGTGCTGAGCTATTATTAATATGCCTTTTTGATTCTCACAAATTTTTTGTGCTTGCTTTGGGTCGTGCTTAAGCCACTCAGACCTCACACAGGGTTCATGTGATGTGACGAGATGTGTTTGTTTTTTTTGTGTGGTGCGCCCCCCGCAGGTGTTCGAGAAGAAGAACCAGAAGTCTGCGGGCAGCATCGCCCAGCTGCAGCGCAAGCTGGAGCACTACCACCGGCGGCTGCGCGAGGCCGAGGGTGGCGCCGGGGCGGGCGCGGGGGCGGGCACGGGGCGCCAGGGCAAGGCGGTGCTGCGCGACATGCAGCAGGGCCTGCGCGACGTGGGCGCCCGCGTCTCCGAGTTCAGCGAGGGCGTGGTGGACAGCGTGCGCGGCGGCCTCACCAGCATCCAGCAGGTCACCCACCAGGCGGCGTCCAAGCCGCGCGAGATCGCCTCGCTCCTGCTGGCCTCGCGCCACCGCTCCGGCAGCGCCGACAACCTCCACCAGCTCCGCGACGGCCAGGACGTCGACACCAACGGCGACGAGAGCGTGCTGAGCGGCGGCGGCGGCAGCGGAGGGCGCCTGCAGGCCAGCCCCAAGTTCGGCAGCGAGGAGGACTGCTCGAGCGGCACCTCGGGCTCCGCGGGGGCCAACAGCACCACCGGGGGGGCCCCGGGCGGCCCCCCGAGCTCCAAGGGCAACACGCTGGAGCGGGGCCAGCACAGCGGCCTGGACATGCTGCTCCAGGAGGTGCAGGAGCTCAGGGAGGCCCAGGGCAGGATGGAGGAGGCCCTGGACGGACTGAAGAGCCACTACACGCGAGACTACACGCTCATCTTGCAGGGCATACAGGAGGAGAGGTTCAGGTACGCACTGGCAAACACACACAGCACATGAGCACACACACACACACACACACACACACACACACACACACACACCCATACCCATATTACATGCCTCGAGATGACAGATTTAAGTCCTTAGATAGATATAGTCCTTGAAAACAAACATTGCATGCCTAATATGTCAGCAGTGACGCAGAAGGAAAGATGGCATATGCCTGCAAGCACACACACTCGCAGACACACACACACACGCACACTGGGCTGGATCAAATGTGGCCATATCAGCATTTTTCTGCCTAAAATGGCCTCTAAGCTCTTGTTTTTCCAGCTAAAAATAAATGTTCAAGCCCCAGTGAGCACAGACTGAACTTGGTGCACATCTTTGCGCACGAGGACTTCCAGTGTGGTGTCCTAAAAGCAAATTTGACTATGAACTCCTTGTGGAATGTTAAGCTTATAAATAAGCATGCATTATTGTGTGTGTGTGTGTGTGTGTGTGTACAGTTTGTGTGTGGGAAGTTTGTTGCAAGCTGTAACATGGAGGAAGATAGAAGCCTGCACGTGTGTGTACAGTATGTCGGGGTATGTGTGTGTGTGTGTGTGTGAATGTGTGTGTGTGTGGGGGGGGGGGGGGGGAGTTTGTTGCAAGCTGTAACATGGAGGAAGATAGAAGCCTGTACGTGTGTGTACGTCTGGGTTGTGTCCTTCAGGTTGTGTTAAACAGTGACTCGTGAGCAAGTTAGATGAGACACACTGATATCACTTTACACACCTCAAAGTGGAACACACTAGCTGACCCTCACTCCAACTGACTATAGTCCCTTTCCCACATAACTTCTAGAAGTTACCCGGAGATATTTACCCGGGTAGAGGCACGACACGGACGTTTCCCACATGAGCTTTATGTCCGAGTGAGATACGGGTAATTGTGTTCACACTAGACCCGAGTAGGAGCCGCGAGGGGTGGGGCAATGTCAACACTTGCAGGGCAAGGGAGATGACGCTAAATAAATGCGTTGTTGTGCTGTGTTGCCTGGATGATCCGAACTTACATCAGATCCAAAACATCATGAAACAACAGAAGTAGTTAGCTCGCTAGTCAGCGGGAGCTAGCATAGAGGAAAAAATAGCTAACGCCAGGACCACAGTAAACAAAGCTCTACTTCAACCCTCTCTGGTATAAACATCCAACACAACAAATGAATAGAAAATAATGACACACCTGGAAAATATATAAACAGCACACAGAGGTCTGAGGCTCCTTCCCAACTCCTACAAAAAGCAACAACGCTGAATAACAGCGACGTTAACTATATATATGTCTTCTGGCCTTCTAACTTTCAACACACACACACACACACACACACACACACACACACACACACACACACACACACTCTTTTCTCTCCTCTGTTACTTTCATACTTCAACAACCTTGTAATGTAATTTGATGTTGAGGAATCTCTGATGACTATCTCTCCAGGAAATATCCTCATATTACTGGCTTGGTGTATGTATCTGATTGTTTGTTTGTGTGTGTGTGTGTGTGTGTGTGTGTTTATAGGTGTGAACGACTGGAGGAGCAGTTGAATGACCTGACAGAACTCCACCAGAATGAGATCCTAAACCTGAAACAGGAGCTGTCCAGCATGGAGGAGAAGATTGCCTATCAGTCCAATGAGCGGGCCAGAGACATACAGGTACACTCACTAACAATACTGTACCTGCACAACCGTGCACACACACGACACATACACCTGCTGTGTGAAGTATGAGTTACAGGGAGGCTACACCGAGCATGTAACTGAAGTGTCCATTCACAGAGTATCTGCTGCAATCTGCTACACCTACAAAAAGGACCCAAAGCTGCCATCTTTGTCCATATAAGGAGATCCAGGTCTCTTAATATGGGCAAAGATGGTACCAGGATCTCCTTATATGGGCAAAGATGGCAGCTTTTGGGTCCTTTTGGTAGATGAATGTCAGAGGTCTGTGAGCTTCTATTACAATGACCAGACATGATAGCGGTGTATATTTTGGTGCGTGCGTGCGTGCGTGCGTGCGTGCGTGCGTGCGTGCGTGCGTGCGTGCGTGCGTGTGTGTGTGTGTAAAATGTTGACTACATGTACATGAACCCCCTGCAGCTGTTGACTGAAGGCGCTGTGGTCTCTGTGTTGTCCTGCAGGAGGCGCTGGAGGCGTGCCAGACGCGGGTCTCCAAGATGGAGCTGCAGCAGCAGCAGCAGCAGGTGGTGCAGCTGGAGGGGCTGGAGAGCGCGGCGGCCGCGCGGACCCTGCTGGGCAAGCTGATCAGCGTGCTGCTGGCGCTCATGGCCGTGCTGCTGGTGTTCGTGTCGGCCGTGGCCAACTGCGTGGTGCCGCTCATGAGGACGCGCGGCCGCTCGCTCTCCACCCTCCTCTTCCTCATCTTCCTCGCCTTCGTCTGGAGGAACTGGGACGTGATGACCGGGCAGACCCAGGCGCGCGTCCACCTGCCCAGATGATGGTCGCGCCCCCCCTTCCCTCCCCCCTGCCTGACCGGCACGTCCTAGCAGCCAGTCAGATGCCGGCGGCGGTGGTCATCTGGCGGGCACCTCAGTGGCCAGCGGTGGCCTTTTGCAATGTCGTCCACTCTTCTGTGAGGACACGGGATCTGAAGGAGATGGACCAAAACGCCTCAGACCCACCTAGCTGAGTTTTCAAATCTGTTTACACCCGAAGGAGGCAAAAAACTAGTTTTCTCCTCTGGCACATTTGCAGTGCTTCACTGCTTGTATTTTCCCTTAATTTAATGTAGATTGTACTTTTATTGTAATTATTCCTAATACGATTATTTTATTCTTTTTATGATAATTATTCAGTTCAATGTAGCATGAAGCTTCTGTCAAAAAAAAAAAAACACTTGGCTGATAGGACATTTTCTTCCTCAGTGCCTTACTGCCAGAGATTACTGTGATTGGCTGCCTTCATTGGGAGTTGTGCCTTTTCAGCCATGACTGACAGCAATAGCGGATTCCTCCCTGTCTGCACTGCCCTAAATTCGGAGATGAGAGACGAAACCTCTCTGAGGACTTTGCTTGCAGGATTGAATAGACTAATCGAGAGATGCGGTACTTGAATGAAGAGTGGCATCTGTGTGTGTGTGTGGGTGGGGGGGAGGTTGGGTGGTTCTTGGGCTTTCTCACTGTTTTCTCTAGGGATGATTCCGTTCCCTTCCAAATCTTTGATGTAAAGCAGATTTTTATCCCGAATGAAGTATTTTGAAGAATGTTCTTAATTAATATTTATAGTGATGCATATATCCAGCCAGTGGGTGTGGTGGTCAGTTGAAGAGAGTATATCTGACCCACACCAGACCAGTCTGACCGTTATAACAGACGTGGGTACGCTGAGGACACACACGTGTATGAGCCCCAGTAGCTAGGCTAGCATACATCTTCATGTTGATGGCGTGCTTTTTTTTCTGACTGAGCATGACGATGTACACTTTAATGACACGATGAATAACGTCACACTCTACATTTTTAGACTTTTGACGGCCCGCCTACTGTAATGTATCACGATAGCAAACTCGAAGCCAATCTCTGTGGATTGCTTTTGACCCCCTGACCATTGGTTTGAGTTGATGCTAGTGTGTTGACTGTGTTAGCAGAGCGCCCCCTGTCCTCTGTCTGTATGCACTGCACTTTACCAGTTGAGTCTGTGCGCTGCGCTGTCACATCACATACAGATACCTGTTCATTTTGATGGCTTTCTCTGAACGTTTATGGGAGGAATAAAAAAAGCATTCCTGACTACTTGACGTGTGTGGTATGAGAATACACTTCACATTACACACACACACAGCACATCTGTCTGTTGGGTATGTACAGTATGTTGTTCTCAGAGGTGTAAAAGTCCGGCTTCAGAAAGTAAAAGTCTTACCATGTATTGTTTCTATCTGTGTATTTAAAACGGGTGAATTCACTAATTACCTGATTGAGGAGTTGTACTTCCAGTATTAGATTCAGCTGATTTAATGCATGGTTGGGGCCAATATGTGGCAGGACTTTTACTTTATAAAGCCGGACTTTTACCATTCTGGTGGTTCCATAAATGTCAAACAACGAGCAGAGCAGGTGGACCTGGAGCTACTGTACGGTGTACTGTCTGCAGGACCCAACCTGTGGAGAACCTGCCAGCCAACCAACCTTCGACTCAAATACACCTGACCACTCAACTCTGTCTTATAGACTACCAGAGCTTGACCGTTCTTCAAGAGCATGTGAAAACAAACCAATGTATGGTTGCCTGAGAGGGAGCAACATCAAAAGTGTGTGTGTGTGTGTGTGAGAGAGAGAGAGAGAGAGAAAGAGAGAGAAAAGACTATTTGTCTTCCATCTACAATCTGCGTCGATTACAAAAGGCTGTTTTGGTGCTATGAGTAAACATAAATCATAGCACCAATTGATTTTCCTGAGATCTATTGAATTTCTAAATTAAGGTCATAGACTACACTTAAACCTGAATCCTCATCATGACGAGGTCACAGGTCACCATGCACAAGGCCTACTCTGGAATTTCTGGAATTACTGAGGAGTTCACTACAGGCAGGAAGTCCACAGATTGACAAAAAGTCTCAAAACTTATTTTTTTATATTTTTTATATATCCAGGGTATACAGACAAATGTGCGAGGCCATAGCTTATAGTGAGAAAACTATGGAGAGAGATAGGATCGTGTTATCTTACCTCCATAATGTGACTGGCATTCTGTGGTTTTAGCCAGACAGCTAAACTAATACATCACTAGTGACGTTTCATGAAGGTCGGAAGCCCATCAACCAATCTCAACCCTAATGTTGACTGATGGGTCATCCTAAAACAGGACTAACCAGCTCTCCTCAGTCACTTGTTTTCAGACTTGTATTCAACAAACATGGTAAAGCCAGGATGAAGACGTCAAAACCGACCAGAGCCCAGAGATACCTAAATACTTTCTATTAGCATGACTTTGTCATGAATATGCAATCATCCATTTGTCTTTTCAATAGCATGGAAAATTCAGTTAACAAACTTACTGCATTCCACTCTATCACCCTAAAGTCGTATAAAATGCAATGTTGGAAGACAAATAAAGACAATAAAGACTGCGTTTAGGCAGGGTGAACCCTGCCT
Organism: Sardina pilchardus; assembly: GCF_963854185.1. NCBI lineage: Eukaryota > Metazoa > Chordata > Actinopteri > Clupeiformes > Clupeidae > Sardina > Sardina pilchardus. Next base: position 4,330,298 of record NC_084996.1, on the reverse strand, counting down.
GAATGGTGAAAATCAGACTAGACTGCTTTGCCATATTTTTTAAAATGTTAGTTTCATGTTCCATTTTCTTAGAGGCTGCAGGGAAAATATTACACAATCATCATGTGAGAACAATATGCCCACTAGATGGCAACCTTGTCCAACATGTCCCTTCTATGGCCTCACATGACCTGTAATTAAAACGAAAAGGTGCAATCGGGTTGTGGTCTAGGTGGGGGGGGAATTAAATCCTAGAGCACAGCAACTTAACGATATATTGCAAAGACAGCCTTCAGCAAACACTAACTGAAACGCTGTTGCTTGTTGCTTTAACGGCTAAGCGAGAAAGATGCCATAAATCTGTCTGAAGTTTGAAAACCAGAGGGCGTCTTGAAGGGATGCGCGGATAACCCCGTTGCCATAAACTCTTATCAGAGCGGAAACAGGTCGTGACGGGAGCGCGTTGTTTTCAGAAACAATTGAGAAGTGAAAAGCACTTTTCCAGAAATGTGCCCTTCAAACTCATAGATTGATCACGAGGGAACTAAAAGGAAATGAACAGTTTTCAGCCGTGTCCTAGAATTGGAGTACGATTTACAGTAGCCTAGTCAAACGTAAGCTATTTGGCTACTGATCTAGCCCTACAGCAGTAGCCTCCATCATCAAACGCGTCTGTCACATCTGTTAATTCACTACATGAGTCTGGTAAAACTGCTGCCTGACCTGTGAGTCAAGCTTTCTACAAAGTCTAGTCAATTGTAACCTTGCTACAGTCCGAGCCTGTTTGAGGAAAAAGTAAGTAGATGCATGACACAATTGTCAGAAATGTAATTAGGAAATTGGTCGAGTTAAGAGAAATGTTTGACCTCATCTATCCACGTAATCTGCGCGTGTTCTTTGGTATTTTACAATCGGCGTTTTGGGCGCTTAATTAGTTAACTTGAAAGGTGATTTAAGAGGCCCATGTTACTCATATCAATCACATATACCCTCACCCCAGAGTGTCTGTCATCTTCTTAGAGCGCATACATAACCCACTGACAACTGTTATCAGCTTGCACCAAGAGCCTAGGTCAAAAGTCATCTATTGTGTTTCTTTGAATTAAACAGAACAAGGCAGGATTCTACCCAGAGGTAGCCTACCTAAATAGATTAGCCTATGGATTATTAGCAAACAATCTTTCCCTAAACTTTGGTCGTTTTTAAACAAAACAATGCCATATGTTATTTCTGAACAAAATAACTGCAAACAAAACAGATCATTCAAAGCAGGTGAGTTCATCTACATTAGTCTTATAAACTTTGTAACCTGTCTTTTTGAGACATGTCGAAGTTTGACCCATTGAGTCGAAGTTTGACCCATTGAGTCAGTGAATCTTTTTTTTGCGCATCAACACTTTTTGTTAAGGGGATACCGCTCTCCATATCCAAATTAGTCTGCAAAATAAATTATCGTTCATCGTTGAGGTTCAGTGACACATATGTTGACATGAAATATTTATGAGCGCACAGAACATGCTAAACTTACTCCAAAATGGAATCTGGATACCAGAACACCGGAAAGGTTTCGTCTCGTTTCCCGCACCACCCATCTGTTAGCACTTTGACAGTACTTACCGTCTTGCTGTTTGAGTGAATGAAGCGCAAAAGCCCTCCGCTTTGCGCGTGACTAATCGCGGGAGCTGAGATGAGCCGGAGCACCAGAAGGTAGAGGTCGTGCGTTTTGTGAACCGCAATCTGTGGAACTAATGCCATTTCCAATATGATTGATCATCTGGCTATCCTTTGAGTCTGTTTTGCCTTTTAGCGCACACGAAGTGGAAGAAAACAGTGGGCAAATAAAGTAAATGACACAACACTGGAGTTCAGGCTTAAAATAACATTCAGACAATCAATTAACCAGGTCAATAATAGGCTACAGTTATCTTAAGTTATCTATCTTATCTTAAAAAAATGTTTTAAGATCAGGTTAATGTGTATGTCTCTCTTTCTTTCTTTCTTTCTCTCTCTCTCTCTCTCTCTCTCTCTCTCTGTGTGTGTGTGTGTGTGTGTGTGAGAGAGAGAGAGAGAGAGAGAGAGAGAGAGAGAGAGAGAGAGAGAGAGAGAGAGAGAGAGAGAGAGAGAGAGAGAGAGAGAGAGAGAGAGAGAGAGGTGGGGAGTTGGGTCCCGGGGACTCAGTAGTCTGTGTCTCCGAGTCGGGGAGGAAGCACGACTCTTTATCACGTCATTTGTGTTTAGGCGTTCGGCAGGAAACGGTCTTTCCTCCTGGATTGTTGCAGTAAGACGGACGCGATATTTTCTCCTGCTCAATGCACCGCTCGGTCCAGACGCGAAGACCAGCCAGAAGGAAAAATGCCTTCTTCGCAAAAAAGTGTCCCACCTTCAATTTTCCTTCTGTTTCTGGGCGCCCTGGTGCCCCCGAGCTCGCGTTGGACTATCCACCCGCGCCTTGCCGATGCGCTACAGATCCAACAAGCGTTCACATCAACGAATGAGACCAATAACTTCGTGGTGGACGGAGTCTCACAAAGGGTATACCTGGCGACGGTGAATGCGCTTTATCAGCTGAACAGTACAACACTTACCAAGGAAGTGGAGAGGCGCACTGGCCCCGTGGATGATAATCCGTTGTGCCATGCGCCTCAGTTGCCACAGGCACCCTGTGAACATGTCAAGACCTCTACGGACAATCACAACAAGCTTATTGTGTTTGATCGTGAACAAGGTGTCCTTGTGACATGTGGGTCGGTGTACCAGGGCTTCTGCGAACTACTCAAGATGGATAATGTCTCGCAGGTCGCAGTGGAGTTCCCACCCCGCGCTGCCAAAACGGTGTTTCCAAGTATGCTGAACATCGCAGCGAACCACCCCAACGCAAGTACTGTTGGCCTCGTCTTTAAAAGTCACGGAGGAAACACTCGTTTACTTGTTGGGGCTACGTACACGGGTTCAGGAACCCCCTATTTTCCCCAGAACCACAGTAAAGAGGACCTGCGTTTCGAAAACACACCAGAAATCGCAATCAGATCCCTCAATACTAAATCTCTCGAGCGACTTTTCACCTACGATATCAACCCATCAGAAGACAACGTATTTAAAATCAAACAGGAAGACAAACAGAAAAACAAACTTAACTTTGTTCATGCTTTCACTCAAAAAAGTTACTCGTACATTGCCCTAAATAACGACGCGAATACAGGTCATAAGGAAAGCCAGCCAAATAGCTTATTGGCACGCATCTGTCTGGATACTGAAGGCCCCCGCCGGACTACTGAAATTCGGAAACTCACCGAGTCGTATATCCAAACTGGACTTCAGTGCGGGGATGGGAATATTTACAAGCGGCTGGTGTCAGTCTATCCAGCGGAGATCTACTCCGAGGAAAAGCAACAGCAGGAGTCCGTTCTCTTTGGTGTTTTTAGCAAGTCGGATAAAAGCCCACTCACTGCACACTTACTGCACTGTGCGCGTTCAGGTTCGATGACATAGAGGAGGCCATACGTCAGGGCCGCAGAAATTGCTCCAATGTGCCAAACACAGCTGATGTACAGGTGCTAGACAGCGTGATTCAAGGATCCGGTTCTGTATGCATATCTAAGACAAACATTGTGGTGAGTGAATGATTTTAATATTTTCGGTGAGCAAGTAATGCATTTGGATAAAGCAGCATAGCATATTTTTGTGAGGTCTTAGAATATAAACAATTCATTGTCACGGACTGTATGAACTATTAACATATTATCATATACCTTAATGTACTGAAAACAATGTTCATATTTAACGGCAGGAGCGTTTTCAACAAGTAGCCTATTTATAAGAAGTTTTTTTCCCACGGAGTGAATCGCTCTGGACTGAGGAAAGTCCGTTTGCCGGTGCCAGTGCTTTTGCTTATGCGTAATTGAGACCTCAGCAAAGCAATTTTAATTCCAGCGTAGACCTATAGGGTATTTCAGGTGGCTTGTCGGGAGAATTGAAAAATAGTAGCCTTGTGTGTACAAGTTTAGAATTACCCTACAGTCACCACAAAAGTATTTTCTGTAAGTTTTGCCAGTGTCGAGTCATCGCTGTTATGAGAACATCCTTAACTATTGTTTTCAGTTGCGCCAGTTTCATTTGCCATCATCAGTCAGGAAAAGGTGGTTGACGATAGCAAATGTTTTGGGAATTCCAAGGTCACTTTGAAAATCCCACAGACCCACAGTGAGTAGAGCATGATATCGGAGGGGAAGTTTTATACAAATTCGTCCCTTTTATTCACACGGCTGATGTTTTTCAATTGAAAGGCAAGACTTTGTAGAGGGTAGGCCTACTGAACAACTAAACTAAAGAATTAAGTGGAATAGAAGACCGCCTGGAGGCTAAGGTTACAGCATTGGTGAAGGGAAGAACAGAGTTGAACTGTAGATGATAACTCAGGAGAATACCTCCATCCCTCCCAAGAGTTAACCTAGTTATTAGTCTGTATGGTGGAAATATATATAGGCTTATACATAGGCTATACGGGGAATTATGAGGGAAATGAGTGTGATGGATATACTAACAACAGGTTACCTCTGCATTTCACTCATTTTAAATGTATTTATTTTAAGCAATTAACATATTTTCTAAATGTCTGGACAGTAGCCTATATTTTTATTTTTTAGAATAGTAAACCTCAAGGGAATAGGCCTCCACTTCAATGAATTGAGGCCTCTTTACATTTTTGAGTAGGCTACTTTCTCCAGAAGTCCATGCAGTGTGAAATATATATTTGATAGTTAACAACACTTCAAGTCGATTACTATGATTTAGCAGCTTTTAAAGTAAAGTATTCTTGACTGACAAGCACACTTGCCTATAAAAGATTGGTATTTGTATGTAGTTTGCAACTTTTCCGTTGTTAATGTTTCTAAGAGCACATATTCCCTTTTGACCTGGGGTTGGAGGTAGACCTCCAAAAGCTTGTAGGAAAAGTATTGCCCAGCAATTTATGACCAGCATGGAAGGTAATTATAAATATCTTTTAAAAATGGCAAACTCAAAAGAATGGTATGGGAAAGCCATAATGTATTGTCCATTGGGATTCATGGGCCAAATACAATGTTTGACCACTGTTGGGTTAAGAGCGAGACGAAGACTAAGACTGAAAAACATTTTCAGTTGCATTTTGGACATGAGCTGCATGACCTCTAAGTCACTGAAGTCAGTTTTTGTATATTTCTGTGTTTGCTGTAAGGCGATGCCCCAACTTAAATATGAAGAGTTCAGATGCAAAACTCTCTAAATCTGCCTTAACACTTTTCTGTTAAATGAACGTTTTTTTAACAGGCTTCTATAGGTTGTTGCCTACAATTTGATATTTCAGACCAGGAAGAAAGTGGTATTTAGTGGGTTTTGAAGCAAAATCATTTCCCTAACCTACGTATACTATGTGCAGAGAGCATTCATTCACGATCGTTATCTAATTTTTGACAGAGGTGGCGTTCAGAGGCTTTTTCTTCACATGTTTTGGGAAGTGTTGTGGTTCAACGTCAGCACACATCTGGAGAATGCTGTAGGGTCCCTGACCCGCTTTTGATATCTCCTATTATTTTCAGTTCAAAGGACATGACTCATTAAATAAGAATAAAATCCTTTCAAATGTTAACTTCCTGTCAGATTGTTCCTGTGAGTGGCCACGCCTGACTGAAATGATTTGTACTTGACACACACACACAAATCCTTCTGTCTGAGAGTTTGTCGTGCGAGAGACCCAAAGTTAGTTGATTGTAGATAAACGTGGTGTGTAGGAGTCTCGCAGTGAAGGTCGTGGGAAAGACACGTCCTTTTGAGAAACACTTTGCATGTCCTTCGGCAGACTGGTGGAAAAAGGCGCACAAGGTTCAGTATTAGAATTCAGAGCTGGCCAATAGGCCTCGTTGTTGATGAGGAGCACCTGCATGTTAGGTGTCCCAAAGGTGTCTTTGATGTGACTTATACGTTTGGCCAAGCGCTCTAAAAAGAGACACAAGAGACCGAATGAAGCCTGCTCCTACCACACAAAAGCCCCTTTTACACTGACAAATATAACGCTAAATTACTCGAATTTAACGTTAAAGGCTGTTCCTTTCACACCGACCGACACAGGGAGGGGAGTCAGCCCGCCCCGGCAATGAACCCGTCTCGAGGGGTAGTATTATTGCCGAGGCGGGCTCGGTGTGACCCCAAAGTGTCCCAAAGTTAACATGTGAACTGTGTCTGTCTCCATTGTTCCCGCGCTCCCATATAGCTGCAGCCCGAGCAGCTTAACTGTGGAGCCGCTCACTTGCAGCATCCGCTGGCTCTCAAGAGGCCCCTGAGGGCCACGCCGATCTACGAGTCCCCGGGTCTCAGTGCTGTCGCCGTCGACAATGTACACGACCATACCATTGTGTTCCTGGGCACCAGTAATGGTAGACTGCGGAAGGTGAGAACGCACACACACTACACTCTCTCACGCACTCGCACACACACTCAGACACACACACACACACACATACTCAAACACACACACACAGACACACACCTGCTGCACAGATGAGATTGCCTTCAGTGGTACTGCAGGTGATTAATTTCAACACATATCCTGTATTGTGATTAAAAGTGTTAATGAAATGAAATCCCTCAGCTATTTATCATTCTCTCTCCTTGCCTGTCATCATCTCTCTGTCACTCTATCAGTCTGCCTCTCAGACACACACATACTCACACTCACACTCACACACACATGCAGAAACTATGCAGACACATACATCACACACCTACACATATGCATGCAAACGCATGCAGACACACAGACACATATACACTTGCAACAGTAGTTTGGAACAATGGCTTACAGCCAGAGTACACCAGGCATACAACTGAAGCGTTGCGTTTGCAGAGCATATGCTGCAACATATAGCTTCCAGTATAATCAATGGAACTGACTACATCAGAGGTGGTGCACACATTTGAAAAAATTAGACCAGTCTTCTAAAACCATTTTTGTTTGGGGTCTTTTTTTCTAAAACTTGTTTTTATTTATTTATTTATTTTTCCGTTCCGTGAATGGGAACGCTTCAGTTGAGTAGTCAGGGGAGCTCGGCTGTTTGGCTTCACTTCAACAATAAGGAAACGCAGCATCAATCATGACTGGTGACAAAATGAACAACTGCTACACTACAGGCTTCACCATAATTACCTAGAAGCTTTATTAATTGGATGATAATGTTTACATAATTGCCTAGATGCTGTATTAGTTGGATGGTAATGGTGGTTTGATTTGTGTGGATGGTTAATGGTGGAAAGTTCAGAGCTGTAGTTTCTAAGGGCACAGCAAAGTTTCTTGAACACCAGGGATGTTACATTCTAACTTTATGTAGTGTTCCTTATCTAGGGTTAGGTTGTGTTGTGTTGTTTCCAGTCCATGAGGTGGAGGTTTCCACAGAGCACCAGTCAAGTGATGCTTGTAGAGGCAGCATCATTAAAATAGAAAACCCTCACACTCAGGTTGGCTGCAGCCAGGGACTAAAACAGGAAAGATAGCATTCTGTTCTGGAGACGTACGCGTATACGCTGTGAGTGTTCTTTATCAGAAAAAGAAAAAAAACACCTCATGGAAGGTTTGCTGGCTTCAATGCTGGAGAACACTTTAAAGGGAACAAAGGTTTTAGATGTCCCTTTTAAGTCTGATTGACTCAAAAGTTAGTCATTTAACTCAGTGTTTTATCTTTTTTTGTCAGTTCCATGTTGTATGTTTCCCCTCCCCCGCCCCCCTCACAGACACGCATAGAGAAGAGGAACTGTGCTGTGCTGTAGGATGTCTGCTTTGGGGGGGAAAAAAGCTTTTTTTGTTTCCTTGCCAAAGAGTCAGGGACTGCTTTCATTATGCTGCTCTAATTGGCTGTTTCGGCTGTGTTTCACTCATAAAGATCAACTGTGTGTGTGTGTGTGTGTGTGTGTGTGTGTGTGTGTGCGCGCGCGTTTGTGTGTGTGTGCGTTTGTGTAGTGTGTGTGTTTGTGTGTGTGTGTGTGTGTAGTGTGTGTGTATGTGTGTGTTTGCATGCCAGCACCTGAGGATGTGTGTCTCCTTGTTTTGTGTGCACAAAATGGTTTACGCAAACATCTGTTAGTGAATGTTTAATGGACGAGCGAGCCTGTCCTTATGTTCAATGAACATGTGTCATAGCATGTTTTCATTTCCGCATGGATGCACATGCAGATTGTCTGTCAGTGTATATACTGCGTCCACACATCTTATTGTTGGGTTGTAGAATATATACGTCAAGGTGATGTGCATGTGAGTGAGTGTGATTTTTGCAGTGCTTTGCAGTTCTTGGGTAGATCTTCTTGTACTGTATCTAGGTAGTGGTAGAAGTTGTAGTTGTTCTAGACTAGATATAGCCTCTGTGTGTGTGTGTGTGTGTGTGTGTGTGTGTGTGTGTGTGTGTGTGTGAGAGAGAGAGAGAGAGAGTGAGTGTGTGTCTAGTTTATCTGGATTGACATGACTATGTCCGGCTTTGTAGTATAAGTAGTTGTAGTTATCTCTCTTTCTCTCTATGTGTGTGTGTGTGTGTGTGTGTGTGTGTGTGTGTGTGTATATAAGCCTTAAGGGTGTTGTTAGGGGGCTAATGTGATTTGTGTCTGTGAGTTTAGGAGTTAGTCGTAGCTGAGAGCATGCAGATTGAGTTAGACCTGAATCACTGACCTTAAAGATGCTTCTCAGACCTTTCTAATATGATCTACCTTATTAGACACCCTTCATATCTCCCCCTCTCACTCCATCTGTGGGTCGGTCCTGCTGCCCCGTTCTTTGGCATGTCCTTGTTCCTTTGCTGTGGTCATTCTAAAGAGCGTCTTTGATGGGGGGGGGGGGGTTCAGCACTCCCATTTTCACTCATTCGCTGTAGTGCACAAGCGCACACACACACACACACACACACACACACACACACACACACACAGGAACACACACACACACACACACACACACACACAAACACACACTCTGCCTCTCACACACACACATGCACACAAGCACACACACAGAGAGAGATTGGAAGAGAGGGGGAGAGAAAAAGACTTACATACACACACACGCACACACATAGACACACATACACACGCTGGTCTCTGGTGCAGCTGAGTGATCCTGAATAGAATAGTTTCTTTCATATGAAAGTGGTGGGACACTGTGACCCCACAGTGGAGCAGGTGTTTCTAGTGAGTGCTCTGTGTGTGTATGTGCGTGTGCGTGTGTGTGTGTGTATGTGCGTGTGTGTGTGTGTGTGTGTGTGTGTGAGAGAGTGTGCGTGCATGCATGTGTGAGTGTGCGTGTGTGTGTGTGTGTGTGTGTGTGTGTGTGTGTGTGTGTGTGTGTGTGTGTGTGTGAGAGTGTATGTGTGTGTGTGTTTGTGTATGTTTTGTGACTGAAGTTTTTTTTCTGTGGGGGTTTATGGATTTGTTTGACTTGGCAGGGTTTTTTCGCTGTTTGGCAGCTCTGAATGCCAGGTGTGTCAGCATAAACTGAGAATTTGTCTGCCAGTGTTGGTTTGTGTCTGTGAGTCTTGAATCTTGCTGATATCTTTTATCCAGTGCCCCTTTTCTCACTCTTGAAAGACTGTTTTGGCTTACGAACCAACAGAGTAAGGAGGGCTGTGAGTGTGTGAGTTTGTTTGTTTGTTTGTGTGAGTGTGTGTGTGTGTGTGTGTGTATGTGTGTGTGTGTGTTCTAGGATATCGAAATGTATTGTTTAAGAGGAGAACCCCTTCAGATGAAGCATCTCGTTTTCGAAGGGGTCCTCGAGACACGAGACAAACACAATACAAATCAGCACATGTACATTCACACCCGCTAAAACTCTCCCTCATTGCACATCGCCCACCCCACTGACTCCGTATTGAAAACAAATCCATGTATTACAGTAAACATAATGCCGTATCAAGATGACAACATTAAGCCCATAGACATATGTACAGTATATACATGCATGCACACATAGGCCTGCAATATAGGCCTACATACACACACCTACACCTATACTCGCATACAGTATATACACAATTAAATTTAAAAAAGCAAGATTGACCATGGTTGGTTGATCGAATGTGACAGAGACAGGTTTAAGTGTACAGTATGTGACAGACAGCCAGTAATGTACTAAGGGTGCTTTTGTCTTTTTAGCTGTCTCTGTGGGGAAACCTGACATTGGCCAAACGTCCCTGGTCCCTGAAGCTGCCTGCTAGGGAACCAGTGCACCACATCATGACCTTCGACCCCAATGACAGGAACTACCTGTACCTCATGACCTCTCATCATGTGAGTCCTTATTGGGGTTTTTAATGTATGTGGGTGTTATGTTTACTGATTGTGATGGTGTATGTGGCTATCAGTATGTATTTTATCAACAGGAATAATCAATATCAATAGAAATGTGTGTATTCTTTCCCAACCTCTCTAAGATTTGTATGTTTATATATCTAATATATCTAATATACGGTATATAAATGTGTGTGTGTGTGTGTGTGTGTGTGTGTGTGTGTGTGTGTGTGTGTGTGTGTGTGTGTGTGTGTGTGTGTGTAGTTCCTGCGGGTGAGGGTGGCATCGTGTTCCCAGTACAGCTCGTGCAGCGAGTGTCTGAGTGCCGGCGATGCCCACTGTGGCTGGTGCACCCTGGAGAGCAGGTAAGATCACCTGCCCATCAATAACACACGACACCTGTCCACCTGACACTTGCCCATCAATCACATACTGTATGACACCTGTCCACCTGACACTTGTCCATCAATAACACATAACATGACGTCAATCATTATTGTTCACATTATACTATGTGCACTGGGAAGTTGTTAGTTACCTCCACCAAGGATAATGTTTTCATCTGGGTTTGTTTGTTTGTTTGTTTGTTTGTCTGTCTGTTTGTTTGTTTGTTTGTTCGCAAGATAACTCAAAAAGTTATGGTTGGATTTCGATGAAATTTTCAGGAAAGGTCTGAAATGGAGAAACGATTACATTTGGGGAGTGATCCGTATCACCGTCTGGTTATATGTTTTCGGTGGGCGGAGGTCTGCGCTCTCTGCGTGATTTTCTAGTTGTTAAAATACAGTATACTGTATCTCAGCATGCTACTGAGAAGAGAAGAATCCAGATCTAGTTCATCTGGATTGACATGACTATGTCTGGCTCGGTAGCAACAGCAGTAGTACTGGCCAGAGAAGAGACAAG
>NC_084996.1:4301617-4304117 GCF_963854185.1 Sardina pilchardus | reverse complement strand
GGAGCCTAATACTTTTAAACTTGACGCAACTAATTATTTTGAACAAACAAAAACTACACGCCATATTGTCATCTTTCCTTGTGATGAATTGTGACAATATTACCCAGAGAGCATAAGTGATGAATTATCCCAATGTCACCCAGAGAGCATAAGGAAATGCATTGGCAGAAGTGCATAAGGATATAGAGAGATAGAGAGATAGATAAATAGACAGCTACTTAATATGTAATGCATAGAAATACTAATATGTTTAAACAATAATAACGACAATAATAAATAGTTTAAAGACAAAAATATATTATGTACAATGCTTATATATCTTTGGAAATTATTCAAGAAACACATCCCCTGAAAATAATTGAGCTCATAGATGGCTTTAACATCTTGCCTCGGCTACAGGGGGCTGAATCTGAGCATTCGATTTAAACTTGGCTCCAGAATAAAGCATATCATGAATGGAGATTTTCCCCTGATCTCACTGACTTTAGTTCTGGACTCGGCCTAATCCCCATCTGGGAACGCAGCCATGGATGTTCTACAAACAAACCATAGGCACACACACTGACACATACTGTTGACACAAACACTCTCTCTCTCTCTCACACACACACAAACACACACACACACACACACACACACACACACACACACACACACACACACACACACACACACACACACACACACACACACAAACAAACACACTCTGTCTCACTTTCCCATCACACACACACACAAACACGCACAAACACACACACACACACACACACACACACACACACACACACACACACACACACACACATTCTCCAGCTCTCCTCGGTCTTCTCATTTTCTCTCTTTCTCACTCTCCGGATTGGTCTCGTCTCGCCTCTATCTTGGGATCGCTCTCTCACTCTCACATCAGGGGAAGTGTAAATGAGTGTAATAACAGCTTGTGGTCAGACAAACCTCCAGGGGACCATTAGCAACACAGATAAAAGCTAACCGGGGAGTAAGTGTGTGTATATATGCATGTGTGCTTCTGTGCGAGAGTGCTTTGAATATGTATGGACACACACACACTCACACTGAATAGCAGATTTAGCATTGGCGATGTTTCCAAGGCTTTTTGTAATGGTGGCAATATGGGTGTGAATAACGGGAAAGTTAACGGAGAATAAGATATAGGATATAGAATAAGAACCACGGTGTCCTAAATTTCGCCTCTCCCTTGTGTCCAGGTCTCCCCCCTTAGCGGGCCCCTCGAGGGGGGAACCCAGCTCACTGTCTGGGGCAGAAACCTCGGCTGGCGGGCGAAAGATGTCCGGGTGTTTATTGGGGGCGTGCCATGCTCTGTGCTGGAGGACCAGTATGTCGTCTCGGAGAAGTAAGTTCCAGCTCTCATCATTGCCTGTGTTGTCAGGATACAGTAATATTGCAAAGAGATGATATAACATCAAGATTTCATACCGATTCTTCATTTTTGTTTTGTATTTCTGGGATATACTGTATTGTGACGTGGGATATCTTGCGTAGTGTGAAGAATTGGGAAACTAATTATAGTCATTTAAGATAATTTAATTGTTTTGATTTTTAGCATTTAAAAAAAAAAAACAGTATACGATAGTCATCTTAAAGTGGCCCGTGGTGGATTGTGAAGAGCCTTCGTAGAGACTGATGTGTGATTGGGTGTGAGGACAGTGCTGTGTCCACTCTGTCCGTGTGAGAGTGTGAGAGTGTGTGGGCAGTAGCAGCTGCCCCCGACTGCCCACCTGACGGTCCCACAGGTGTGGCTCTCATGTCTGATGTGTGATTGGTGTTATGACAGGAGCATTTTTCACCCCCACAGTGGTCTTTATTGATGCTCGCATGCACTGTAGCACACACACACACACACACACACAGACACACACACACACACACAGACACACACACACACACACATACACACACACACACATACACACACACACACACACACACAGACAGGCACACACACACCCACACCAAAACAGAGAGAGGCTCCTCGGGTGATTATTCTTTGTAAATGTTCCGCTCTGCCAGACAAAACAGCAACCACCCATGTTCAAAACACAAACTTTCACCCACATGTGCACAGTCAGGCACACTCGGGCACACACACACACACACACACACACACACACACACTCGCACACACAACTCACACACACTCTCACACACTCTCACACACACACTCTCTCTCTCTCTCTCTCTCTCTCACTCACACACACACACACACACACACACCCCAGACCAAATACAGCACATTCCACAGCAGTGGCGCCTGGGTGAGCGGTCATCAGAGAGATGTCAGGATGGCCTCTGCGTGCTGTCCACTCCAAAACACAAGTCAACAGAAGTATATGCGTGTCAAGGCCAATCAGGGCCCTGACAGTTGTCCGCGCATGAGGGAAGGCCCGCCCCTCTCATCAGCGCTCATGATAGAATAGAAGAATAGAATAGAATATATACTTTTTTGATCCCGTGAGGGAAATTC
>NC_084996.1:4294117-4296617 GCF_963854185.1 Sardina pilchardus | reverse complement strand
CCGCAGTTCTACACCGCCTCCAAGGAGAAAGTCATCAAACACCATCCTGGAGAGCCCCTCACTCTCATTATCACGGTAAGTAGTTGTGTGTAAATGTGTGTGTGTGTGTGTGTGTGTGTGTGTGTGTGTGTGTGTGCGTGTGTGTGTTTGATCCACTTATAACTGCATGGAGAAAATCTGTCCAAACAGCCCCATGACTCAAACCCCTCATCACAACACACACACACGCACACACACACACACAAAATACATATATCACATCAAAGGCTTTCTGCCTGAAAGGCTGAGACTTAGGTCAGCAAAAACTGAAGGACCTCACACCAAGAGAAACGCTGATTTGTCTGAAGTCTACAGGTTTCATGACGTGACATAACACTGACGTGACACTGCATACATATGGTGTGCATGTGTGAGTGTGTGTTTGTGTGTCTGTGTCTGTGTGTGTGTGTGTGTGTGTGTGTGTGTGTGTGTGTGTGTGTGTGTGTGTGTGTGTGTGTGTGTGTGTGTGCGTGAGTGTGTGTGTTTCTGTCAGTGCATGTGTGTGCATAGGTGTGTGTGTGTGTGTGTGTGTGTGTGTGCTGTGTGCACACAACTCCACAATTTCCACTTTTGGTGTGTGTGTGTGTGTGTGTGCTATACATAGTACATACCAAAATATGCTGTTTCTGTGTGTAGACTGATGTTATTTCCTGTTTTTTTTAAGCCAAAGTATTTTGATGGGAGTTGGGTGGATATCAGTGTTTGTGTGTGTGTGTGTGTGTGTGTGTGTGTGTGTGTGTGTGTGTGTTCAGTGGTGTGTCTCTATACCACATGGGTATATTTGATGTTTATGTGTGTCCAAACATGAGAAGTTGGGCATGGAAGTGTTTGTGTTCTCTTTGCATTATGCACATACAGTATGTGTGTGTGTGTGTGTGTGTGTGTGGGTGTGTGAGGCATGTGTGTGTGTGTGTGTGTGTGTGTGTGTGTGTGTGTGTGTGTGTGTGTGTGTGTGTTTCTATGCATGTTTTCATAGGGATGTGATTGTTGCTTCCTGGTTAATTCTGCTGGAATGTTGTTATTTTGGCCCAAGCAAGCATCCATGGATACATGTGCCTGAACACGTGTTCATTAATATGTGTGTGTGTGTGTGTGTGTGTGTGTGTGTGTGTGTGTGTTTGGTTCCTGTGTGTTTATGCCTGTGCGTGCAAGGAAGTGTGTGTTGACACACACTGACAAGATGGAAGGGAAGGGGACAGCTCTCTCTGGGGTCCATTTAAGTGGTGGCCAACCGGAAACCTACTTTGGATAAACACACACAGACGCATACACACACACACACACACTCCACCCTGGACTGCCACCCACGCTCATGATTGTCCCGTCAGATGGTGTGTCCACCTGCTTGGCGGTTCCTATTCTTCATTGTTGACCCTTTTCGTATATCTCTCATTTATTTTCCAATACCTCATGTCTCTTTCCACCACCGGACAATGGCTTGGGATTAGGGGGCCAATCATTAAAAAAAAGTGTGTGTGTGTGTGTGTGTGTGTGTGTGTGTGTGTGTTTGTGTGTGGGTTTTTTTTGTGATTGTTCTGACAGCTTGTTTGTATCTTGAGCAGAAGGGCCCCACGGAGCTTGAGCTAACGCAGGACGAATACTCGGTGACGATTGGCTCATATCCTTGCGACATCAGCTTCCACAATGACCAGCTGTTCCACTGCACCCTCAACGCCTCGCTGAGCTCCAGTGAGACCGAACTTCCTGTCACTGTAAGTACTACATCACCCATAATCAATCTTTTTATATGACCCATCACCTAGGTCAGTGGTGCCCTACCTTGCTAACTTAGTTAGCAACTATGGTTTTGGGAAACGTGGCTCTGGTCAATTGTAAAATACCCAGTATCTCAGGCAACCACATTTGAATTTTAGGCGACCTCCCGACCCCAAGGTTGATCTAGGCTCATCTTAACCAGTCACTACCCTTCTATTAAATTAATCAGAACAGATAGATAGTAAAACCTAACAGAACAGATAGATATGTTACGAACCTATCACTTTATGAACTGAATCAACCTAGAGGGGGAACAAGAAGAAACAAGCCAAAATCAAATACCCTCTTCAACTGAGCAACACATATGCAGCTACAATCAGCCAGTCAAAACATTCAATTCTTAAGGGTATAGATGTCAAGGGTAACCTACATGTGCCGTGTCCCATCTAGGAAGCTGATTGGGTGAAAGCGTGTAGTAATATCACACTTCCTCCAAGCGAGGGTTCTCATAGGCTGAGCTGAACAATTGCTGTCATAGCAACACAGGTGTTGCTCATTAGCAGAGGGCCTGTGTGACTGTTCCAGGCACCTATGCTCACTTCCTTGGAGATAATACACAGACTTGGGGAGAGTGACAGACTACTGCTTCCGCTACCTCCCAGAAGTCCACTTCATTTCAAAGGCCTATGCTAGCTAGTCGCAGAGATAGCCAGCAGCCAGCAGTGATTGGTCACACTGCCCCTGC
>NC_084996.1:4261617-4274117 GCF_963854185.1 Sardina pilchardus | reverse complement strand
GGGCAGGATGTAACCTTTTAGACAGGAAGAGAGGCTAGATCTCAAAGAGTAGATGAGAGCTACCCTCTCTGTGATCTCTCCCCACATCTCCACACACTCTTCTTTCACTCTCCACACGCCCAAGTGTTAGCACTCATCCACACACCACTAACAAGCCAAAAAAAACCACGCATGCCCATATTTACTGTCACAACAACTCCTTACAAGCACATGCACCATATTCTTTAGGTTTTCTGCTCTTCGACCCCAGAGAACACACACACACACACACACACACACACACACACACACACACACACACACACACACACACACACACACACACACATTGACCCTCCCTTAATTTGTTCCCGACAGATCTGAGGTCAGCGCGAGGGGAAGTTTTAAGTTCGCAGAGGGAAGAAAACCGCTGTGTATACTAGAGGCCTTGCCAATAACATACATTAGCTTAACCACACGCTGCAGCTACACACCGAAATAACACAACAATTCCCCGAGTTGTCTAAGAGCTGTAGCAGACGTCTCTCCAGGGACCTCAGAAACTCTCCAGCGGCGTTTGACATCGCCGTGGGTTTCCTTCGACAGCCATCGCCCAGAGAGGAGCCAGAGCCAGAGCTCCGGTTTTCTCAGCTGTGTCTGTAAACAGCCCTGTGTGTGTGTGTGTGTGTGTGTGTGTGTGTGTGTGTGTGTGTGTGTCTACAGGACTCTCCCACCAACAAGCTGCTCTATGCCAAAGAGATCCCGGAGTACAAGAAGAGGGTGCAGGGCTACTATCGGCAGATCCAGGAGATGGCGCCGCTGAGTGAGCAGGAGATGAACGCACACCTGGCCGAGGAGTCAAGGGTGAGAGGGCGCCGTCAACACACACACACACACACACACACACACACACACACACACACACACACACACACACACTGCTTGCTTCTGGTTGTGGTTGACTGGTGCTGTGAACAAGTCATGGGCGGTATGAAGCATCACGTTCTGCCTTCTCTCTTACAGAAATACCGCAATGAGTTCAACACGAATCTGGCCTTGACTGAAATCTACAAGTATGCCAAGAGATACCGCAACCAGGTAAGACCTTCTCACCTGGAAAACACTGCCAGTCTGCTTTGGCTATGTGGTGTTGGGGAGATACTGGTCAAGTCATTGTGGCCGCTCCTCACCTGCCTTTTTCGTCCGCTGATGTTGATCGCCAGACACTTACGGACACCGACACAAATGCTGTTAAAACAGAGAGTGTTAAGAGCTGACGTGAGCCCGAGCGTGACGCACGATGCCGCGATAAGAGTGTGTCGTTTCTCAATCGTCAGAGGAGCGTGGCCAGTGTCTGCCTCTGCCTGCATGTACCTGCGCCTTGCTGGCTGATCCCAGGCCAGACGCTCTGATGGTGTGTGTGGCAACTACAGGCGCAAGCTGGGTGCCACAACATCAAACAGGAACACAACATCTCCTTTCATCAGGGCTAGATCACAAGGAGATAATATCAAACGTCCCTCATGCTACACCCCCGCAAGCCTGTCATCTACTCTTTCACTCTCACTTCTCTGTGCCCCAACTCGTAGCTCGTTTGGGAAGATCCGGATGTAGAGGAGAGGCGATGTAGTGGAAGGCTGGGGTGGAGGTTATGGTAATGGGGGAGGTTGTGGTTAAGGTTGTTGGTGTGTGTTGGTGATGTCCTCTGGTTTGGGTTAGCGTTGGGCTAGCGTGTGGTTATGTCTCAGGTCTGGCATAGTCGCAAGGCATCGAGGTACTTCATAGTCATAGCCACAACTGTTCACAACTTTATATGCTTGCAGGACACACACACACACACACACACACACACACACACACACACACGTACACACACACACTTTAAAGCCTAGCTGGAATGTGGTGAGGGAGCGGTGAGCAGCCGAGGCACCCCATGAAAGGCTCCTTGATTGCGCTGTCTGTGCGCCTGGTCTGCTGGTGCTGAACGCAGCTCTGGGCTGAAAGGCAGCTGAGATGCGGGTGCCATAATACCAGCAGGGGAACGGGGATCAGACGGAGTGGGTTTTGTGGGGGCATGGAGTGTGAAAGACGTGCTTTCTCTCTCCCCCCCGTCACCCCCCTCCTCGCCCCCTCCTTCTCCGCATGAGCGATGGGGGACATGGAAGTTTAGCTCTGAAAGCAGTGGAGGATGTGGGTGTTTGAATGGTCCTTAAAGTACTTCTTGTGTGTGGGTTTTTTTTCCATTGCTCTTTCTTCTGCCTTTTTTTTGTGCTGACCTCTCTCTCCACGTTCCTCACGCAAACTCTTGTTCTGTTCTTCCCTAAATCCCCCTTGCTCTCTCTCTCTCTCTCTCTCTCTCTCCCCCTCTCTCTCTCTCTCTCTCTCTCTCAGGTGGTGAACGCTTTGGAGTCCAACCCCACGGCGCGCCGCACACAGCTGCATCATAAGTTCGAGCAGGTCATCGCCCTGGTGGAGGACAACATCTACGAGTGCCAGAGTGAGGCCTAAAGGCCCAATCACGTGCCTCGAACACAACCCTGGCGCCTTCTGCTCGACCGGGACAAAACGTTGTGTTAAAAGACTTTCTGCTGAATGACCGGAATGGTGAACCAATGCAGTGGGGGGGGGGGGGGGGGGGTGGAGAGGGAGGGGCTAAGAGGCCTCTAGTTGGATACAGGACAAGTTCACGGATTGGGATCGAATGACAGAACAAGGGGAACCGAGAGAGAACCGAGAGAGCTCTGGAGAACGTTCCTATTCCCTGCCTCATCTCTGTTTCTGTGATGTGTGTTTATGTGTGACGGTGTAAGAAGGTCGCTCTCTCACACGTTCCCTGCTGATGTGGGTTCCCTTGCGGGAGGGAGGGAGGGGTGGGCGGGTGGGGTGGGATGGTCGGGGGGGTTCGGGCTGGTCGCGCTGGAACCCGCGGTTCCACAGCCCTGTTTTAGCACTGACCTGCTCTGAGAGCTGTTGATGCACTGGACTGAACAGTAATCGTCCTCACTAGTATTTATATGTCTTGCTGAGGGGGGACAACGCTTCTGTCGTTAGGAACAGAATGGTGTTTGTAGTGAACTGGCAAAATGGGACCTCCCCTCTCTTTGTAGTCTGCACTGTTCTCAGGTCTGATTGTCCAAAAAAAAGTGGATTTTTCTTTCTTTCATGGTGCTTCAAGTAAAAAAAACAAAAAATGCCTTTTACTTTTTTTTTGCATACAGATCCCATCATGCTTTGCTTGCTGGTTAGAAGAAGACATGGGAAGTGTGTAGATGTTTGTGAGGTCGTCTGCTGTGGTATAGGCCCATATCTGAGCCCATGGAGATTTTGTGTGTGTGTGAGTGTGTCAGTATGTGTGTGTGTGCGCGTGTGTGTGTGTGTGTGTGTGGATAGGTTTATGGGAGGGAGGTTGTAGGGGTTCATATAATTTAGGATTTGTTTGGCGATAACCTATTACTAGGTGGTGTTTGTGTAAGGCGAGGAGTGCAAATAGATGCTTCTTCGAAGAAAGAGGGAAATTTTATTAAATATAACTACTATGAAGTTAAACTGTTTTTTTTATTCTTTGAGACATTGTCATGCATAAAAGTCTGAAACAATGCAGCTTTCGTGTCTTATTTCTTTCACCACAGCAAACTATTGCGGCTATGCAAATGAAATACCTCTTTGCAGAACAAAAATGACTGAATCCAAATATCTTTTCTAATGTTTATTTTATTTATTTTTATTTTCAATTACAGCACATATAACTTGTCCATATTTACACCAACCAATCAAACAAAAACACAGATACAATCTCCTCATCTCCCAGTGAGTTTCATATGTGCACTGTGACCCATTTGGACTAAGTGATGTCGGAGCGGTGGTCTCTGAAGGGGCTACATCCGCCACGATAGGCTTCTCCCTGCCAGAACCAATCAGTGCAGCATTCACAATGCCAATCAAGTGTGTGGGAGTGTGTGTGTCTGTGTGAGTGTGAGTGTGTCTGTGAATGTGTGTGTGAGTGTGTGTGTGTCTGTGTGTGTGTGTGTGTGTGTGTGTGTGTGTGTGTGTGTGTGTGTGAGTGTGTCTGTGTGTGTATGTGTGTGTGTGTTTGTGAGAGAAAGAGGTGTTTGTTAGGGGTTCCTTGGAGATTGATCTAAATCTAGAAACATTTTGCTGCCTTCAGCTATGTCTTCAGTGACAAATAACGCTTCAAACGAGGGCGCTTCGGGGAGTATCTTGTGAACAGTGTGGGATGTCATCAGCTCAGGCGGTGTTGACGAGTAAATGTATTCATGTAGTCTCTGGAGTTTCGGCTCCCCTCCTCTGAAGTCTCTTTTTTATTTTTTCGGTTATTTTCAGTGTCATGTTTTTGTTTTGTCAAGTGGTGTTCTCTTTATGCACGTGTTCTCAGTAGTCTTACGGGGGGAAACGGAAGTGAGCTAATTAGGAGCGCACTCTCGCTCGATATCATTCACACTCATTTACTGTAGTCCACTCCAGCAGCTTTCCCATGGTTATTAGCCATGTTTTACAGGGCCAGTAAAAACAGTAACAATAACGATTATTTCTACAAAATGGCCTCTTGTGCTTTGTGGTTGAGGTGGTGCGTGCGTGGGAAGGGTTGGCCGCGTGACGGTGGATCCCCAGAAGCGCTGGGTGGGGTCGGGGTGGAGGGGTGGGGGGATGGAGGTGGTGGGGGGAGGGGGGGAGCAGAGTTCAGGCAGGGCCCACCTGGCTGGAGGAGATGGAGGAGGACTGGGTTTTAGAGGAGGCCGTGGTGGTGACTTCCTCCTCACCGAACGGGTTCTTCCCACAGCACACAGTCGTCAGCATACAGTTTCTGAACTACAGGAACGCACACACACAGAACAGAATTAGAACATACCGTTCACTAGATGCCGCCTTACTGTGCATCTGTGTTTTGCTTCCATCAATATGAGGATGATCCAACAGACGTGAAGCATGCAGTCAAGAAATGTTTGTGTACGCAGTGGTGCTACAGTTTCTTACCTGTCTGTTCAGGAGAATGTAGATCACTGGATTGTACAGGGCGGCACTCTTGGCAAAGAATGCTGGGACTGTCATAACGATGGGCCCAAAGCTCGTACCCTGATTGGCAAAGATGTACCAGGCCACACTGGCATAAGGCACCCAGCACGCCAAGAAGGCTATCACCATGACGATCACCATGCGTGTCACTTCCTTCTCTGCCCGCTGAGTGGACTCGGACTCCTGTTGCTGGGCTGCAGCCTGGGACAAGAGGAGCGAATGACACATGGCCCACACACACTGCTCCTGCTGTCTCCGTTAGTAGAGTAGATGAACAACTCTAGTAGAACTCTAGATGAAGCACTCTAATAAAACCTTAGATGAAGTCCTCTAATAGAACTCTAGATGAACCACTCTAAAGCTGCATTCACATACGTCGCTACTCGCCCATCTCTGAGCGAGAACTGTCAATGTAAAGTGAATGTGTTCTAGCTGAATGTGGCCAGGACAGGCGATGCGAGGACTAGCGATGCGATGTGGGCGGGTACAAAGTTAAAATAATTTTAACTTCCAGCGATGCGAGTGAAGCGAGTACCAAATCAGAATGTAGAATAGAGATGATTGACAGTTAACTGAAGCGAGGAGCGATGTGCGAGTAGCGACGTATGTGAATGCCCCTTAACTCTAGAAAAACTGCTCTAATAGAACTCTTGATGAACCACTCTAATAGAACTCTAGATGAACCACTCTAATAGAACTCTAGATGAACTGCTCTCATACAGTAGAACTCTAGATGAACCACTCTAATAGAACTCTTGATGAACCGCTCTAATAGAACTCTAGATGAACCACTCTAATAGAACTCTAGATGAACTGCTCTCATACAGTAGAACTCTAGATGAAGCGCTCTCATAGAACTCTAGATGAAACGCTCTCATAGAACTCTAGATGAAGCGCTCTAATATAACTCTAAATGAACTACTCTTATAGAACTCTAGATGAACCGCTCTAATAGAACTCTAGATGAACCGCTTTAATAGAACTCTTGATGAACCGCTCTAATAGAACTCTAGATGAACCGCTCTAATAGAACTCTAGATGAAGCGCTCTAATAGAACTCTAAATGAACTACTCTAATAGAACTCTTGATGAACCGCTCTAATAGAACTCTAGATGAACCGCTCTAATAGAACTCTAGATGAACCGCTCTAATAGAACTCTAGATGAACTGCTCTCATACAGTAGAACTCTAGATGAAGCGCTCTCATAGAACTCTAGATGAAACGCTCTCATAGAACTCTAGATGAAGCGCTCTAATAGAACTCTAAATGAACTACTCTTATAGAACTCTAGATGAACCGCTCTAATAGAACTCTAGATGAACCGCTTTAATAGAACTCTTGATGAACCGCTCTAATAGAACTCTAGATGAACCGCTCTAATAGAACTCTAGATGAAGCGCTCTAATAGAACTCTAAATTAACTACTCTTATAGAACTCTAGATGAACCGCTCTAATAGAACTCTAGATGAAGCGCTCTCATAGAACTCTAGATGAAGCGCTCTCATAGAACTCTAAATGAACTACTCTTATAGAACTCTAGATGAACCGCTTTAATAGAACTCTAGATGAACCACTCTAATAGAACTCTTGATGAACCGCTCTAATAGAACTCTAGATGAACTGCTCTCATACAGTAGAACTCTAGATGAAGCGCTCTCATAGAACTCTAGATGAAACGCTCTCATAGAACTCTAGATGAAGCGCTCTAATAGAACTCTAAATGAACTACTCTTATAGAACTCTAGATGAACCGCTCTAATAGAACTCTAGATGAACCGCTTTAATAGAACTCTTGATGAACCGCTCTAATAGAACTCTAGATGAACCGCTCTAATAGAACTCTAGATGAAGCGCTCTAATAGAACTCTAGATGAAGCGCTCTAACTCTAGATTAACTACTCTAATAGAGCATTTGATGAAGCGCTCTCATACAACTCTAGATGAAGCGCTCTAGTGTGTAAAGTAATTTAAGCATGATTTCTTGGATGTGTCTGGAGTACTGTGTGTGTGAATGTACTGTATGTGCAAATGAAGGTAGATGAGAGTACTTGTCATGTGGTAACACTGAATGGTGAAAATGATGGTGTTTGTTTGTGTGTGAGCCTGAGGTGTTTCTGTGGTGTGGTATGAGAGTGTGTGTGTGTGTATGTGAGTGTGTGAGTGAGACAGAAAGAGAGAGACTAACCGCACGGACAGTGCAGAGCAGGCGGCTGTAGCAGAAGAAGATGATGAGCAGAGGGATGGAGAAGTGGAGGATGAACATGTAGATGACAAACGACGTGTTGTTGAGCTCAGGCTTGGGGGTGTAGTAGTCAATACCACAGGAGCACTGCATCCCCTCAGGAATGTACCTACACACACACATACACACACACACACATACACGTACAGTATGTGCAAACATACACACACGCGTGCACACATACACACACTCGCACACAAGGTGACAGATGAAGGGTGACTGTAGATGGGAGTGATTGTCCATCTGTACGTGTGTTTCTGGGACACGTAGTCAGACTTACCTGGACCAGCCCATCAGAGGGGGCAAAGCACAGGTGAGAGCCATGATCCATGTGAAGGCCACACCTACGATCGCATGCTTCTCCCCAAAGCGAAAGGTGCTCATGGGCTTGCACACTACAATATAGCGCTCAATGGCCAACGCTACCAGGGACCACAGGGCAATTTCACCTACGACACACACAGACACAGATTACACTCATCCAGGCAGGAATCATTGGAAACATTCCCATTACTCTCACTGATGGGTGTTAAATCTTGCTAAAACTCGTATATCATATGTTCTTAACTTATCTGCTCACAAAGCCACAAAATTCGTCGCATTAGAATTATAAGGTTCTATCTGACATTTTGGTCAAAATTGAGTTACTGACATACCGGTATTCTCATTCTGTGACCCCTTAAGAAGGTGAGGTGAGGTTTTCTTGTAGTTGTACAGTGTGCATTATATCTAAAGAGGTTTGTTCCACTTATCAGAACTCTATGGACTTCTAAAACATTGAAGCTCAACATCTCAGAACTACTCAAAACGTACATAGAACCTTATAATTCTAAGGGGACAAAAATGCATCAAAGCAAATCAGTAAGATCTTTCCTAAATGATCCATCATCAAATCGACCACACACACACACACACACACACACACACACACACACACACAGAGAGAGAGAGACACACAGAGAGACACACACACACACACACAGAGAGAGAGAGAGACACACACACAGAGAGAGAGAGAGACACACACACACACAAACACACACACACACACACAGAGAGAGAGAGAGAGAGAGAGACACACACACAGAGAGAGAGACACACACACACACACACAGAGAGAGAGAGAGAGAGAGAGAGACACACACACACACACACAAAGAGAGAGACGCACACACACACACACACACACACACACACACACCCAGCCTGTGCACTCACCGCCCAGCGTGGCGAAGAATCCCTCCAGGTTGCAGCCGGTGACGCCCAGCACGAAGTAGCCGTGCAGCGCGGTGTAGAGCGTGACGGTGAAGCCACCGATCACCATGAACAGGTCGGCCACGGCCAGGTTGAGCAGGATGTAGTTGAGCGGCGTGCGCAGCTTCTTGTGCTTGACCGTCACGTAGAGCGTCAGGAAGTTGATGGGGAAGGAGGTGATGATGAGGAAGATCATGTAGGCGGCCAGCAGCGAGTACTTCCACGGCTCGGCCAGGTAGTACTGCGGGTGCTCGAAGGGGCTGCGCACCACCCCGCTGCGGTTGGACATGGGCACGTAGAAGTTGGGCCCTTCCGTGCCGTTCATGGTGACCCCGAGAGAGGGAAGAAAAGGGAGAGAGAGGGAGTGGGGGGATGGAGAGAAAAGAGAGGAGAGCGAGGGACAGAGAGAAAGAGAAAGAGAGAGAGAGAAGTTTTCCAGACCAGACTGCTCAGATGAAATGAGAGGACAGAGAGGAGAGAGAGAGACAGAGAGAAAGAGAGAGAGAAGTGTTCCAGACCAGACTCCTCAGATGAAATGAGAGGACAGAGAGAGAGAGAGAGAGAGGGACAGAGAGAGATAGATAGAAGTAAGTGTTCCAGACAAGATAGCTGGGATGAGAGGACAGCGAGAGGGGAGATGAGCGGAGGAGAGATGAGATGAGAGGAGCAGAGAGGAGAGCTAGAAAGGTGTGATCTGCACCCCGGGACGCTGAGGGTCTCTTATAAGGCCCCCTCCCTGCGGATTAGCAGCCAGGGGCGTAAGCAAGACTGGACAGAGACACACACACACACACACACACACACACAGATTGAGGTCACACAGAACTGGCTTACTAATCCTACACGGATCAATAACACATTTAAGTGGCCTGGGCCATTTCTGATCAGTGTCGTCCAAGTAGGACCCGTATTTAAGGAGCTGGACACCAGTTGGAGATGCCCGACTATCTGATTGAACACTGCGGCTCAGTTAGATATCTTAGAAGGCAGCCGTTTTTACGGTCTCGAACACAGGGCTGATAGACAGGAAATGATCTATGCTGAAATGATCAAATACATTCACAGATAATATAGAGAACAGCCTTTCTTGACATCGTACATGGCCGAGCTCAAGCCTGAATTCAGGCACCACCCCTGAACTCTATCAGGCCTGCGAACAGAGCCTGAGAGTCCAGAAGCTCCCAGGCATTAAATACTGGCTTGATTTGAAAGCTCGAACACAGATACAGTGCCTCACAATGCCACAACAACAACGTCTCCGTGCCTGTGTTCCGTGACCTGAAGTGAGACCGTCACATATTCACACAGAGGGCATATTGTGGGCTGTTTGGAGATTCTCAAGTGGACGCACAGTGAACGGGGAGTCCGTTTTAATTCACTTCTGCCCACACAGAGCGTATCTCAGTCCTCCCACAATGACACTGTGAGTGGCCAATTCATTTGAGAGATGTTGTGGGTTTTGGATTATTCTCATTCCAGTTCTTCTGGGCTGAATTGGATGCTTGATTCCAGGTTAAATGAACTCTTTAAACTCTACTCGTCTAGTTCTAGTCTCTGTGAATGAATCTCCGTTGAGGAAGGAATAGGTAATACCTACACACTGTCTTTAATGGTAGGATCTTAATATGTCAGTCACTGCAATGTCTATATACAGTACATCCCTGAAGCACATACTTGCAGACAGACACACAGTTAACACACGTTTTTTTGTGGATAAAAAAAACAATGAATTTTATTAATATATAAAAACTGCTTAACATTCAGAAGTACACATTTGTAATCTCATCACAACATGTGTTGTCAAGTGCATTCCATACACATCCCTGGTGGTCCATGGCCTCCACAACATCCACACTACCTTGGTCCCACTTCACCATCCTCATACAGACAGGCCCAGTTCTCCAGGTCCATCTGCAGTATTAGAGTGTATTAATGCCCTTTGCCATGTGACATTCTGCTGAGGCGTCCGTGTGTTGCGTTGCGTTGCGTTGCGTTGCGGTCAGTAAGAGGCCGTCTGTAATCTCATCGGAGTAATCACATCAGCTCTGCAGGGGGGCCGCTGATGCTGCGGTTTCCCTCACCTCACCTCACTGACACACACACACATACACACACACACACACACACACTCTAACTCTCTCACTCACTCAGTCATTAACTCACTCACTCACTCACTCACTCACTCACTCACTCACCACACTCACTCACTCACACTAAAACACACACACACTCACTCACACACTCACTCACTCACTCACACATGCTATCTACCTCACACACACACACTTAGTTGGGCTCGTCGATGGAGCGGCGACAGTAAGGACAGCAGTTGTGCTGCAGGACCAGCAGCTCGTACTCCTCGCTGTGGAACATCTGAGGACAGACAGGAAACACATCGTGACAAACAGGAAGTCGGCCGGCCGGCGGGCGCAGGGCAAGGCAGGAAAAAGCAGCCCAGAGTCATGTGACCAGTCCAGAGCCAGCACTGCCTCTTCAGGCTGGCCAGCTGGAGCTCACACACACACACACACACACACACACACACACACACGAGCCAGAGGGGCACCTGGGTGAGGGCCAGATGGCCCCCTCACTTTCAAGTCTCAACACACAAACACACACACACACACACACACACACCTTTGTTTGATCGGACTCCACCCAGTCCGTACATACCGAGGTGTCTAAAGTGACTTACAATTTTGAGAAACCTAAACTAGGTGATGAAACAGCTCACTATAGCATGTCTATTTTAATCCTGTGGAGTAGAAACATCACGCTCACATTTACTGCTGAGCTGAGTGGACAACACACACACACACACACACACACACACACACACACACACACACACACACACACACACACACACACACACACACACACACACACACACACACACACACACACACACGCTGTGTGTCCACCAGACCCAAGAAGCCAGTACACATAGGACCTGACCCAGAAAAAAAAGCTAGCTTCAGCAGAAATCTGTTGGGTGGGTGTGACTGCCCCAGGTGCATGTGTAAATGTGTGTGTGTGTGTGTGTGTGTGTGTGTGTGTGTGTGTGTGTGTATGTACCTGGAAGCAGGACGGGCACATGGTGATGCTGACGTCGGGCAGCAGGGAGCGGTAGTACTGCCATCTGAGCGGCCGGGGCCAGCGCTTGATCAAGACGTCCCGTCTGGACATGGACATCAGCACGCTCTTGCTGACCACCACAGGCACAAACTCACTGCCCCCCTGCTACTCACACACACACACACACACACACACACACACACACACACACACACACCAGAAAGAAGCATTTGGTACCAGCACCTTTCCATGACCTATGTGCAGTGAGGTGTACTGCCACCATCCGTTACATCCAGTTGCTGTGTGGCTGTGTGTGTGTGTGTGGCTGTGTGTGTGTGTGTGCGTGTGTGTCAAACACAGCATATGTTGGTCGAGTGTATGATACTGTGTGATTTTGCTGGCTGTGATTTTGCTTGCTCCACCCTCCCCCAATGTTTCTTTCTTCCCGTCCCCCTCCTCTCTCCCCACACCCTCTCCACTCCTCTCTGCTCCTCTCTCCCCACACCCTCTCCACTCCTCTCTGCTCCTCTCTCCCCACACCCTCTCCACTCCTCTCTGCTCCTCTCTCCCCACACCCTCTCCACTCCTCTCTGCTCCTCTCCCTCCACACACTCTCCACTCCTCTCCTCTCCCCCCACACCCTCTCCACTCCACTCCTCTCTGCTCCTCTTCCCCCACACACTCTCCACTCCTCTCTGCTCCTCTTCCCCCACACACTCTCCACTCCTCTCCCCCCACACACTCTCCACTCCTCTCTGCTCCTCTCTCCCCACACCCTCTCCACTCCTCTCCTCTCTGCTCCTCTCTCCCCACACCCTCTCCACTCCTCTCTGCTCCTCTCTCCCCACACACTCTCCACTCCTCTCTGCTCCTCTCTCCCCACACCCTCTCCACTCCTCTCCTCTCTGCT
>NC_084996.1:4254117-4256617 GCF_963854185.1 Sardina pilchardus | reverse complement strand
ACGGTGAGGCTGCCCAGATGCATGGCCTCCTGCAGGCGCGGGGGGATGCGCAGCCCCAGCAGCCGCTCGTAGGCGTAGCGCGCCAGCTTATACGCCCGCAGGTACTTACTCTGCTTGGCCAGCGTATACAGCGTGTTCCTGAGAGAGGCGCCGTTAAGGAACACACACACACACACACACTCACAAGACCTCACACACACACATATATATGTACTCACACATACAAAAAGTTCACAAATATGCTCAAATATATCTGATGTAGTGCTGCCACTAACGACTAATTTTCTAACGATTAATCTTTCGACTAATTTTTCGATTAGTCGACTAATCTAAACGACTATTTTTCTTTAAAAAAAATCAAGTTTTCGTTATTTTGTTGTGTCCATTTTATTTTTAACTCAACTGAAGGGCCAAAACATGACATATAGCCATAGATATAGATATGCTCATATCAATATCAGCCTACTTTTGTAGAGTTAATAACAGAATGAATAACATTACAGCCGTTAGAGACGGGAGACCAAAAATAAATAGGGGGTCAGTAGTGAGTAGTAGTCAGTAGTGGCATCGACTAATTTTCATAATCGATTAGTTCGATTATGTCGATTAATCGCGGCAGCACTAATCTGATGAGATCGGGAAAAACCCATCGTGTGGTGATATTCCACCAACTTCCACCAATAATTCTGATACCATCCTAACCACATCCAGGATGTTGCTAGGGGACGGTATCCAGGACGTGGCTAGGATGGTATCAGAATTCAGAATCTAAAATTGGTGACATTTCACCTGAGAGTGTTGAAAGGGAGCAGTAATCAAGGAGTTTTGCTTTTACCATGTGATGGATTTTCACAGATCCAATCACAAATGCACGCACACACACACACACACACACACACACACACAAACTCACAAACATACATAAATTTATGCACACACACACACACACACACACACACACACACACACACACACACACACACTGTGCACACACACCATACATACACACAAACCCACCTACCCTCTCCATCAACAGCTGAGAGGTCGAGAAGAGCAGTCTCCACGGTAAACACACAGACTAATTCCGTGCCGTTATGAGACATATGCATATGCATAAACTTCCTGTCTAATGACTGAGTGGATAAGTGTTAATGAAGAGAAGCCCATGACGACCACAGGGCTCCAAACACGTTCCTATGGCAACCAGACGGGCTAGAAATAGACACCTAAAATATGCCACGCATCTAGTCTGTTGTCTCCACTGCCCATTCGTATCTAATGGAGTTGTAGGTGCAGGTATGGCAGCCACTGAGATCATTATGGAGCTGGGGACTCTGAGGGTAGTTTACAGGTCTCTGTTGTCTGAGTCAGAGTACTAACAAGTCTACACATTAAGTAGGGCTAGTGGTTTAGTCTGCGGGCCTGAACATGTCATGCCTATATCATGTGGAATTCGCCACATCCGTTGCTTGTCAATAAGACACCTGCCTGTAGGAATTTACATCTTTGAGATTAAAAGATATTTTGCATTGTAAAGCTGTAAACTTGTAAACCAGTAAAATCAATAGGGAAAAAAAACTAATCTTAAACTAATCTAAAATTAATCTGAGGTGTTATGATTATGCAAATAGGGGAGAAGGAAAAGGGCAGCAAAAGTCTCTATAGACTCGGCACATCCTGGTCACAAACTATTCAACCTCCTTCCCTGTCATAGACGATACGCACTTGCATTACCCTACCCCACCCATACAGTAGTGTCTATTTATTTGCAAATGTACCGGCGCATACTGTATTCATTCTTATACATAGACATATTCTACTGCCCTTCATTCTATTCTTATTGTTTTGTCTTTACTATTATCTATTTAATTTGACGTAATTATTTTGTTTTATTTGGTTGTTTGAGTATTGTACTTTGAGAGTAAAGATTAACCGGAGTCAAATTCCTTGTTTATGCAGACCTGGCCGATAAAGTTGAATCTGATTCTGATTCTGCAGAGGGTCAAAATCATGAAATGAATAAACTACAAAATGGTGAGTTACACCAGACCATGGGTGGACATGGGCGAGACCTTGCAGCCTTGCAAAATTGAGTTTATTTGTTCAGCGGCTGAGAGAAGGTAAGATCTTACAGCTCTGAACAACTACATTTTCTACAGTAATGGCCCAGGTGTTTATTTACTTAAACATCTAAAATCCGTTTTTTCACACAAAACTTTGTAGCTAACCTATACTGTATATTAGCCCACATTTCCATTTTACTAGACAAATAAACCGACTGTTACAGACTTCACCCTACAGTCCAACACTGGCCTCTAAAGACCCAAATTTATTTTCCCGGGAAAGAAAAATTCTGAAAAGGCATTTTTGAGAGCAACAGCTGGCTGACATGCCCAAATAAGTGTGTTTTAAGTTAGCACTTAATGCAACGTAGCCACTGAGGACATATTAAGAATAAGAACAACTATTTCTCTATCATTTATTTGACGGAACGAGGACA
>NC_084996.1:4229117-4246617 GCF_963854185.1 Sardina pilchardus | reverse complement strand
TGTGTGCCCTTTGTGTCAATTCAATTACCAGCAGACTCCAGCTGGAACTTTTGGAAGAGTACAATATTGCTCCTAGGAGAAAACGGAAAGGCTTAAATTGTTTTCATCTTATCATTCAAATTAGAGGGGGGAAACGGGCAAATATCTGCCAAAAGAATATTGGCAGAATATGTCGGCTCTAAAAAGAACTCAAAATGACTCATGCTCACGTTGATTCACCAACAAGTCGCAGATACAAAAAGGTGAACTGTGCTTCAGTCCTGAAGCATGATATGACCTGTTTCTGCGCTAAAACGCTCAGCTGTTCGTATTTTTCCTCCTGTAACTTACACTTCATAACAACCAGCATATTTATCCTTGCCCCGGTCAAGCAATTTAAGGAAGTCACGAGTTGGAATGTGAGACTAAATTGGAAGGGAACTCGCGAGGCTTCTTTGTCTTTCCTGTTTCGGAAGGGACAGGAGGTGCAGGGGAAGTTTATTTAGCTCATGAGTTTAAGATGGAACTCCCCAGGCCAAACAAACACCATCCCCTGGTTTGTGCAAGCTTTCTCCCCCACTACCTTATTCACACAGCTGGCCTGTGTGTGTGTGTGCGTGCGTACATTCAGTGTTCTATATGCACTTCTATGTCTATGTGTGCTTGGCATGACTGTGATATGTTGGGTTGTATGTGTTTATGGTTTGTGTTCGTCTCTTTATACTACAACTGCATATGCTTATGTGTTTTTATGTATGTGTGTGCTTGACCGTGATATGTGAGAGTGTACAGTATATCACTACTGTATAAGGATGTGTGTGTGTGTGTGTGTATGTGTGTGCTTGACTGTTATGTGATGGTGTGTATGAGTACTATATGAGGGTGTGTGTGTGTGTTGTTCTCACATGTCCACCCAGCCGTGCTCTCCGATGATGTTGATGGCCTTGAGGTGTTCCCCAGCGCTCAGGTACATGTCGGCGGCGGCCCGCGGCTCCTTGCTGCTGCGCGCCCAGTCCGCCTGCTTACTCATCAGCACACGCGTGTCCTTAGGGTCCGCCGAGCACAGGTAGTCCTGCACACATACACACGCGTGGAGAGAGAGACACACACACACACATACACACGCGTGGAGAGAGAGACACACACACACACACACGGGGAGACACACGTACACACACACACACACACACACACACACACACGGGGAGACACACGTACACACACACATACACACACACACACACACACACACACACACACACACACACACACACACATTCACACACAGGGACACACACACACACGGACGGACACACACACACACACACACACACACACACACACACTAATTTAGACTTAACCAAAATTATGCATTTAGAAATGCAGTGTGAAACTGAAGTGTACTGCCATCAGACATTAAAAAACACAAAACATTTCATTGTATTAGCCACATTGTGTATAAACAGCAGAGCAGTGTTTAATACCAATAAAAAAAAAAACATGTTTTAACCGTAGTGCCCGATAGCCTAATGAATTAGAATCAGATTGTGCTTCAAACCTTGTTAAATAGTCTGTAAATGATGGATAAACCTCCTTAACATCACATATGTAACACACAGACACATCCAACAAGAACACCAGATCACTTTTTAGGTCAGCAAAATATAAAACTCTGCAACGAGCATATAAAACGGAGAACCACAGCCCATGGGAGC
Organism: Sardina pilchardus; assembly: GCF_963854185.1. Classification (NCBI taxonomy): domain Eukaryota; kingdom Metazoa; phylum Chordata; class Actinopteri; order Clupeiformes; family Clupeidae; genus Sardina; species Sardina pilchardus. The sequence goes on along the minus strand of NC_084996.1, from coordinate 4,244,923 downwards.
CGTGTGGTGGCCTGACTGCCAAGCAGCTGGTGGAAGCAGAAGGGAATGAATGAATGGGTCCGAATGGGAGATGAGTTACTGAGGGAGAGCGCGGCGTTCGCCAAGGAAGGGATGCACGGCACGCACGCAGTCCCACGAACCAGACGTTCAGACCAGACCAGAGTCGAGACCGCCGCACGCAATACGTAAACAATACGTTCTCGTTTTCTCCCTCTTGCTGTTCTCTCTAACACACAAATAATCAACCAGAATATGGACAGACAAGAAACACAATGACATATAAACATACAAGGCAAGCACACACAGAAATAAACACACATATGCATACACACACACACACACACACACACACACACATATCAAAGACTTAACATAAACACGTTCAAGACACACATTCTCACACACAGACTAAACTTGCACTGACCCGTAAAGGAACTTCAACTTTAACCCTTGTGTTATAGTAACCCAGTCACACATTGTATATGTGTGTGTGTTTGTGTGTGTGTGGGAGGGTTCTCTTCTCCTCTCATTAACTCTCTAACACACACACACACACACACACACACACACACACACACACACACACACACACACACACACACACACACACACACACACACACACACACACACACACACACACACACACACACACACACACACACACACACACACACACACACACACACACACACACACACACACACACACACACACACACACAGCTAGTATCGCCTCAAGAGCTCATAAGTCTTCAAACAAGCTAAACAATAGAGGGAAAATACCAGTAGCTCACACAGTATGTGTCTGAGTAGGCGTGTGTGTCGAACGTGTGTGTTTGTGTTTGTGTGCGTACATACAAGATGCTCAGCGCTCGTTTACAGAATGCGAACCTCATCTACTTCCATTAACACGAGTCTGAGGGCGTTGGAGATATCAAAGCGCACTAATCGTGCCGCGCAGCACAAATCAAGCCCCCCTCTTAGCGCTGAAAGACAGCCTGATTGCTCTCTTCTGGAGGGGCCCGCGGGCATCAGCACGCAGCCCGAGATGGTCCCGCTCGAGTGAGCACAACAGTGGGAGAGGAGCGAGTAAACAGACTTCGAGGAGGGAGCACATCTGATGGAATTACGGGGAGATTAACCTCGAACCGCCAGCACACACACTGACACACACACATACTGTACAGTACACACACACACACACACACGCTGGCCACCTCAGCAGCCCCAGGGTGGACACAAGGAGGAGTGGTGTGGACCTCGGCCGTCCACAAGTCGTCTGCGTAGCGCTAGACACCGACCATTTCTCAATGAACACCTGAGATTTTTTTCTTTTTTTTTTTGCGAACGTGTTGGTTGGAGGGTCAGTGGAGTTGTGAGTGTGTTGGCTGTGGCGTTCATCAGCTGTGTTCGCATTGCCCACTGAGTCAGAAATGCAGACAGCTCCAATTACTGGTGCCCTCAAACATAAACCACATCCCTGGTGTAAACATGTGGTTATTCCGTGCACATGTTGATGTGTAGTGCGTGTGTGTGTGTGTACGTGTGTGTGTGTGTGTGTGTGTGTGTGTGTGTGTGTGTGTGTGTGTGTGTGTGTGTGTGTGTGTGTCTGTGAATGTGTATGAGTGTGTGTGTGTGTGTGTGTGCGCGAGAGAGAGAGTGAGTGAGTTGAGTGAGTGCTTATGTTTGTGTGTGTCTGTGTCTGTGTCTGTGTCTGTGTCTGTGTCTGTGTCTGTGTCTGTGTCTGTGTCTGTGTCTGTGTCTGTGTCTGTGTCTGTGTCTGTGTCTGTGTGTTGTGTGTGTGTGTGTGTGTGTGTGAGTGAGTGAGTTGAGTGAGTGTTTTATGTGTGTGTGTGTGTGTGTGTGTGTGTGACACACCTTGGCGTACTCGAACATGCGCAGGTCCGTGTACATGCTGAGCGCTCTGTTGTCATAGCCACATCGCCGGTAAAGCTTGGCAGCTTCGTGAAACTTCCCCTGGTAAGCAAACACATCGGCCAGAAACAGCTCACTGTTGCTCTCTCCTCTCTTCTTCCGCTCCTGGACATATACACACACACACACACACACACACACACACACACACACACGAACACACACACACGCACAATGAAACAATATACACATTGTGTTAATGGCATTTCCATTTTACCACATACTTATGCACTCACACAAATTAACACACACACGCACGCACACACAAACATTCCTTTCCACTGCCAACTGCTGTACCAAAACATCAATGTTAACATTCAATGATCCATTCTTTCCACACAAAACCTTGAGGCATCAAAAAAAATTTTTGCTCAAACAAATCCCCTTTTCCTGTGCAAGGTTTATTGCCAAAAGCAAGGGCAGAGTTATCGTCAGAAACACACAGGCACAAGCACTCATTCACTTTCAGATCAGTCACACATCCATGCCTTTTACACACACACACACACACACACAAACACACACACTCTCTCTTCCTGTCTATGTCGGGCTCTCTCCATCGTCCGTTCGACACAATACACACTGTGATCACACGCACAATCATCTCATACAAAAGGCCATCAAAGTCTACTCGATAAAATCTGCGACCATTCTGGACTCGGCACACTTGTGACTGTGTTTGTGGTCGAGTCTAAATGCTGAATGTGGATATGTGTGTTAAGGGGCTATGAAAGGGCCTCATGCAAGCTCAAGCAGAGGCTCATATTTCTCCTTCCAGACTGACATCATCAGCTGGCACAGCCCACAAACAGGAAGTGGAGAACTGTCTGTTTCTCTAGAACTGGGATCGTGGACGATAACGCAGGCTTGGTCATTTTTTTTACACAACGAACAAGCTTGCTATGCCAAGGACTCAAAGTGTGACTTGATGTTAAGATGTATGTACTGTATGTTATGAATTGTGACAAGATGTTTTATGTTTTTATCCTACTCATCCTAGAGGAGAGTTTGTCTCTGGTAGGGGTCATTTGTTGTGTCCTGAGCTCACCTCAATGCTGCTGATGAGCTCCAGGTAGCGCAGGTCCCTCACCCTGATGAAGGCCTGAGGAGGAAGACAGGAAATAGAACAGCAGGAGAGAGAGAGCGCTTCAAATTAAAAGTCAAGTCACACTGGTGTCACACTGGTGTCATTGTGTGACTTCTCCCTCTCACAAACGCACACACACACACACACACACAGACACAGACACAGACACAGACACAGACACAGACACAGACACAGACACAGACACAGACACAGACACACACACACAACACACACACACACACACACACACACACACACACACACACACACACACACACACACACACACACACACACACACACACACACACACACACACACACACACACACACACACACACACACACACACAGACACACACACACACACACCCCTACCTTCTTAGCGGTGTCAAAATCCAGGCCTTCCAGGGCCTCGGTGGCCAGATCTCGCCAGTCACTGTCGGTCACACCCAGGCAGGCGATCTGATAGGCCTCCTTAAACATGCGCCTCTCCAAGTACTGGTACATGGGAGCCGACTGTTCAGAGAGAGAGAAGGGGTCGAGGACAGGGAGCAAGAGAGAGAAGGGGTCGAGGACAGGGAGCAAGGCAATCAGTCACTGCTGTCAGCCCAGCTGAGGGACTATATCATACCTGTCAAGCACCCTGAGTAGAAGATGGAGCAGCATATAGTAGGAGATGCAAACCAATCATATAGACACACACGCACACACACACACACACACACACGTACACACACGCATACACACGCACACACACACACACGCATACACACGCACACACATACACACACACACACGCACACACACGCACACACACGCGCACACACGCGCACACACGCGTGCTCGCACACACACACACACACACGCGCGCACACACGCGTGTGCGCACACACACACGCGCACACACACGTGCACACATGCATGCACACTTGCAACACTCACAACACACAAACCACACACACCACACACACAAACACACACACACACACACGCACACAACCACACACACACGCACACAACCACACACACACCTGGGGTACTTCCACCGCTGCCATGGAGTAGACGTGTAAGCAGAAGATCTTGGAGCCGTTGTAGCCCACCACAAAGCCCTGCAGCTTCTGCTGGTGCACGGGGAAGTTACTGGCCTTGATGTTCAGGTAGCCGTTCCCCGAGAAACACAGCATGTCCTCACACTGGGTGTTCCAGGCCACGCTGTTCGCATTGGGCTCCTGCGCATGAGAAAGAACAGAGAAAGAGAGAGAGAGAGAGAGAGAGAGAGAGAGAGAGAGAGAGAGAGAGAGAGAACAAGAAAAGGATCATGTGACAATACTGTATGTGAACGAGTGAGACGCCTGCCATGTTCCATCAACTCCCACGGAGTGGAACATTTGCTAACTGCCCCGAATATGATCTGAATATGATGAATGTGAAAAGTCGAACACAATTCCCAAACAAAGTTACCGGCAGCAGGCCTGCTGACAGCACACAGCATCACAAGCACAATGACCAGTTTGACAACATGAATATTTGACAACATCCAGCTGCATGGGAACTCACGAGGGACCGCCCCCCTCATAGATTATTCAGATGCCAGCTGATTAATGATCCAAATCGTGCATGCAATAAGGAGCCATTTCTCATCTTAAGAAAACTATTTCTTAAAAATGAAGAATTTTTTATTTTTTTTTGCATTTGAACACAAAATAGTTTTCCTGTTGACATGTGATGACCAACAGCAGCTGAGCAGCAGCAGAGTGACCTGCCTCCTGTCCCCCTCTACAGTCATTTCCTGTGTATTAGGTGCAAAATGTGCATAAGCCGCAGGACAGTGCTTTATGCAAGTTAAAAGAAACAAAGCCACATTAACACCATATTAACTGCCCTTGTGTATTAACCTCATTACTGAAAAAAAATTGCAAAATCAATGTATAAACCGTGGCTAAAAGTATGAGACTGTGATGTTAACATCAAATGCTGCTATCTTCTATGGAAAGGAATGACATGTGTGAAGAAGAATATCCTTTATAGGACAATAAAGACTCTATCTATCTATCTAGTTGGGAAATGACGGTAATCCTCCGTTGTGTGAGGCCCTGACCTGGAAGAGCAGCTCTTTGGTGTGGATGTCGTAGACCAGGCAGGTGTTGTGCTCGTCCACCACGGCCAGCTTGCTGCGCGAGGCGCTCATGTCCAGGCAGCGCACCGACGTGCTCTGCTTCAGCAGCGTGATGGCGAACGGGTTGTCCACGAAGATCTTCAAGATCTGCACATGCAGCAGCAGCCACACACACACACACACACACACACACACACACACACACACAAAAAAGGCAGCAGCGTTAGCGAGTACTCTGGAAGTAGGGCGACCGCGTTTGCGGTGGAGATAGAACTGCTCTCTCCCGCTGTCACACTCCCCGTGACTAATTTCATCTGGCCGTGTGTATCTGGTACAGTGTGCGTGTCTGTGTGTCTGTGTGTGTGTGTGTGTGTGTGTGTGTGTGTGTGTGTGTGTGTGTGTGTGTGTGTGAAATGTGCATTCCCAAGTGATGAACCAACAATGAGATCATGAAATCGTAATTAGCACAGTGATAGATTTATGTTGCTGCGAAATAGATTCATTCAAGATGCCTTGTGACTATACTATAGGTGAGCTTTACTGTAAGCAGATGCTGGTCAGTGATCCATAATGCTTAGAGAAAAGATGTGTGTGTGGAGTTTAAGTTCACATCAGCGGGCATTTTCTGACCAACAGAGAGCTGGCTCTTGAAGCGGTTCTGTACAGAATTCTTTGAACCTCGGCGCTATCTTTTGAATCAGCTTGCATATCCACCAGTTTTGAACAGAACCAAGAATGCGTCATCAACAGAGTGTTCCATGTGTAACTGAACTGTAAAAACGTCGGTTCAGAGGACAAACAAAAGTTTTCTTTGGTACCAGCTCCATATCAACATTTCAGGTTCCGAACCGACTTACATTTGGTTGAAATGCTCGGAACCGAGTCAACCTCTGGAGCGTGAATCAGAACGGAGCCGGTTCTCTGTTCTCTGGTGGCGAAGCTCTAAACACAGGGCGGGACTCACCGAACCGTTCTTCAGGCCCACTAAGAGCCCCTCCCTCCCCGGCGGGCCGCCAATCACTTTGATGTAGCGAATCAGAGACTCCATCAGCCACTCCCTCTCTTTCACATTGGTGAAGGACAGACACTGAAGCCTCTTCTCCTACGTCGACACCATGACAACACAAAACAACACACACACACACACACACACCCATTAGTGTCACACACTTCACGTCACTCTCTAGATTAGCACATACAGGCCTGATTGGAGCTGACAGTGGGGGGTGAGGCACAGTTCAGCAGTAATGTGAGGAAAGGTGATTTGTGGTTAGATGCTAGAGCCTGCTCAGAATCATGTTTGTGCTATCGCGGAGCATTCAGCAGTCGCTGACCACAAAAACGCCTTAAGCGAAATCTCTTCTCCTCTCCTCTCCTCTCCTCAAGCTAGCAAGCAATCATTACATTAGAACACACATACACACACACATGGACACATACACGCACACATACTGTACACACACATACAGTACATACACGCGCACACACACACACACACACACACACACACACACACACACACACACACGCACACACACACAGCATGGTGCGAGCTGATGGGAACCAGGCGGGACAGACCGTAGCTTGTGGAGGAAACACAAAACATCTGCCACTCAGGATAGAGATTTATAGAGAGCTCAGCGCAGTGCTAAACATGTTTTAAGGAAATCCACACTTACACAAAGGCACACCATCTAAAGCTGTCTATCCGAAAAACCACAGATGAGTGTGTCTCTGTCCCTCTCTCTCTGTGTGTGTGTAGGTGTGTGTGTGTGTGTGTACATACAGTCTAACGTGAAAATCTGGACCATGGCTTGGTAAGCTTCCCATAACATTCTCTGGCATTAGCCGTGATTTGAATGGATCGTCATATAGATTTCTTGGGAGACACGGCGAGCCAAAGGGCGAAAGGATAAGCTGAAAGACAGACGGCACACCAAGCACTGCCCACTCCTGGCCAGTCCTGCCACCATTGTGGCTCTGGCCGAGGGGGGCGCTGTGCCCGGCAAGGGTGGTCAGGCCTGGTCAGTGCTGGTCAGTGCTGGTCAGTGCTGGTCAGTGCTGGTCAGGGCGGGGGGTCTGACCTGGCAGAGGATGATGTGGCGAGAGCACACCACCAGCAGGTTGCACTCGAAGCGGCGGCTGATCTTCTCCTTGACGCGGTAGTGCATGTCCGACGAGTCGTCCGTGTAGCACTCGTAGATCAGGATCTTCTCCGGCAGCTGGATGGCCAGTCGGTTCCTGTAGATGGCGATCTTCTTCACCAGCTCTCGGCATTTTATCCTCACTGGTAAAGAGGGAGAGAGAGAGAGAGAGAGAGAGAGAGAGAGAGATAGGGAGAGTAAGAGAGAAACAGAAACAGAGAGATGGAGAGAGAGAGGGAGGGAGAGTGGAGAGGGAGAAAGAAACAGAGAGCAAGGGAGAGAAAGAGAGAAAGGAGCGGGAGAGATAAACAGAGAGAGAGAAAGGAGGGGGAGAGGGAAACAGAGAAAAAGAGAGAGAGAGAGAGAGAGAGAGAGAGAGAGCATTAGATCTGATGTCCACTGTCAGGCCAGAGAGTAGAGTGTGCGCAGGGTGGCCTGGCGGGTCAGTCTCTACCTTTCTGCTCGGTGATGAGGTGCTGGACGATGACGTCGGTCATGCTGTCCCTGTAGGCGTAGCGGTCCTTGTAGAGGCCGTGGACGGTGCTGAAGATCAGCTGGAAGAAGGCGATGGTGCCGTCCTGACAGCCCACCACCTGCCCACGCAAACAGCATCAACACAACACCAACACCAACACCGCCCATCACCCACGATGACCGTACTGAGCTCAAACAGCAACAGGCACTCCCCCCACTGATCGCCGCCGATCCAAACTCTCAAAAGTTACAAAATATAACAAAAATATAAATTCATTTATGTACTGTATCATTTGGATGTTGCAAGATAACACTCTGTCAACACGCTGTCCTCCGCGGTCTGCACGTTCAGACTCAAGCAGGGGCGAGTCTCTCACATCGAGCATCTCTTGTTTCACACGCTCGCTCTCTCTCTCTCCCTCTCTCATCTCTCTCTCTCTCTCTCTCTCTCTCTCTCTCTCTCTCTCTCTCTCTCTCTCTCTCTCTCTCTCTCATCTTAATCTCCTCTCCTATTGCCTTCACTTCACAGCTTGCCACCCCATATTCAGCACTGATTTTGCAACAGTGCAAAAAGTCTCACCCCCGACATGCTTCTTCTAAATTACCCAGGAATCCCTGACATGTCTGCTGCTATATATAGGAGCCAGGCATCTGGACTCTACGCGGCGTTCATGGATCAGACGGGAGGTGTAAATAACGTGACAACTGAGGTGTGAGACCACTACTTAAAAAAGCCAACCTTATGGTACAAACACACAAAGACAGGCACGTGAGTGTGTGAGGCCTCAGTGAATAAATAATCAATCCCAATCTGGTTTTGTTAATCAGCCCCGAGTCACACCCGAAGGCAGGCAGACAGGCAGGCAGCCTGGGTTCGGGTCGGTGCTGGGTGTGTGTGTGTGTGTGTGTGTGTGTGGACGCACCACGTAGTTGGAGTCGGGTTTGACGCGGCAGGTCCACACCCAGGAGTTCTGCTCGCTGATGGGGCCCAGGCGCACGCCGTCCTTGGTGTAGAGCGAGGCCTGCTTGTCGGAGCCCCCCATCACGATGTACTCGCCCTTGGAGAAGTAGCTGACGCAGCAGGGGTCATAGTTCAGGAGCCGGTCCTTCCCTATCTGCAGGCAGAGACAGAGAGAGAGAGAGAGAGAGAGAGAGAGAATGAAAGAAAGAAAGAAACAGAGAGAGAGAGAGAATGAGAGAGAAAGAAAGAAAGAGACAGAGAGAAAGAGAGAGTATGAGAGAAAGAGAGCAGACAGAGAGGGCGAGTTGAGTTGCGCAAACTGTGGGAAGAAGAGCATCCAGGCGAGCCCCGGACCCAGGGCCCATTACAGCACAGGGAGGGGGAGCACAGAGGCCAGCAGAGGGCAGGAGAGTCAGGGAGCCGCGCTTCAGAGCCGAGGCCAGCGGCAGCAACACAGAGAGATGGGCGAGGGGAGGACACAGGGCTCTGGGTCCTGTCTGAAGACAAGCCCTCCTCACATCAAAGCCGTAAAGCATCCATTTAGCTGTCCCTGGAGGGCCGGGCCAGAAGACAGAGAGGTGAAAAAATAAGAGAGGAGATCATTCCCTCTAAATGGGTTCCATTGTGCAGACACTCGAGGTCTGTTTGCACAAGTCTTATGCTGGAGCTGGCCACTGCTGCATCTGTTTCTCCTCAGTAGGAGCACCGCTATGGCTGACAGTACCCCCCCCACCCCGAAATACAACCACTTCGGACAACAATCCCTTTTTCCCTTTTTTTTTTTTTTTTTTTCACAGACACTATTCATAGAGCGCTAATGAAAACCGTCTGGAGTGTGAGGAGAGGCAGAGGGGAGGGGAGAGGGGTGCTGGGACGCAGGGAGCACAGGGCCTAGGCTTTCCACGGAATCCTAATGAGCTGCATATTTACCCATGTAATTACTACATCTCCCATGAATCCCTGGGGGGGGAGAGACAGCGAGAGAGAGAGAGAGGGAGCTCGGCACAAGCTCCACACCAGCAGTAAGTCTAACCAGCAGGGATTTCTGAAATGTCTGACGTGGTTTTCGCAGCCCCTTGCTACCCCTAGCCCCTTCCTTCTCCCGTTCTTTTCCCTGTAACGATGTATTTTGTGTTTTTATGCCGTTGCTATGACAACAACATGGGTCAACGATGATCAGGGTGAACGCGAAACAGAATTCCGAGCTCCATATTCATCTGTAAGTTGAACCTGTAATCTCCATCTCATAAAGGGAAGTCCATTAATCAACAGCTTAAGAGTTTCCATTTGATCATAATTGAGAGCTTTAAATGGTCAACATCATCGGCAATATCAGAACTGAGAAGAGCACTTATTTCAAATACCCAGCATGCAACATGCAGTATGAACAGTCATGGAGATGTGGATGTAGCCAACACTGACCTGCTTGCCACTGAGCTGGTAGAAGGAGAGCCTCTGGCCCCAGTCAGCCACTGCCAAAATATCGTTGTGTTCATCCCTATGGCAATTACATACAGACATCTCTTAGGCACTTTGCAATATATTCAATGAGCATGTCTGTAAACAGGATTATACGCATACACATAACACCCATTACAACATTCTTGGTCTGCATAGTTCCTCTGGTCAATGATAACATCAAGATCGCTTCCAGGGAATGAGATCAGCTACTAAGCAGCTAAATGAATGAATACATTATTACATTGTTACGGATACAGTATAGCAAAATCTGCCTGAGGACAATGTATAGTTTGCTGGACTACATGTGAGGCTTGGCAATCTCATTCATGTGAAACACCCCCACCATTTAGGCAAATAAGGCAAGTTAGTCATTTTCAAGTTGAGGTAAATGACCCCTTTATGCTCGGGGGACACATTCTGGTTCATTAGGATTACGCATTTGGAGAAAAGACACAAATCATATCCAATAAGCAGGGGCAAGGAGGGAACAAAAGATGTCCAGCCAATCAGGAAAAGGTTCTTGCTGTCAATCATACACCCTGGTCAACCCAAAATAAATGTAAATGTTTGGGGGCAAACACAGAAGGACAGGAGTGTGTCTGTTTGTTTTTTGAATTTCAAAACAGCAAACTTCTACTAAAAGCGCTGACACCAACATTAATGTAGCTTTGATCTGGTGTAACGTGACTGTGGGCAATGCAAGAGGTGCAAAAGAAGTAAGACAGTATCTTCAGTATCTAACAGCATCTTCTAAAGTCTTCCTATTGGGCTAAACTGCAGTCTAATCTAAGTATCAGGAAATGCCCTGTCATCAAAGTCATAAAAATCGAATGATCAAATTATATTTAAATTTCAATTCTAAATAACCAACTTTATAACCCAATCCCCAAACCCAATGGATTAAAAGTAAATGCTAATTTTAAACACATCTGTGGTGGAGTACAGTAGTTGTGTCATTCACAGGGTGCTGTGGAGCTCACGGTGTGTCTACTGTACCTGAACGGCTCACAGCTGTCCACCTCTGGCAGCAGCTGCTCCTCGTCTGCCTCCTGCCCTGCTCTCTCTGCCTGGCCCTCCTCTGCCACACTGCCTGTCTCCCTGCGGCTCTCTGGCCTGTCCAGCAGGAGGCCCAGGGCCTCCAGCTCCTCGTCCGACAGGCAGCTGCCCTCCTCTACAGTCTCCTGGTCCGGCTCGTACGAGAAGTTCGTGAGGGCCATCCACATCCGCCAGTCACTGCCAGGGGACCCAGCTAACAACTACTCTCTGCCCTAATCTTGGCTCCATCATCAATCATCACTCATCACATCAATCTTCATGTACTTAACGCCACTTACCAACACCTGTAGCTTAGATCTTCATGTGGGAGGTATTTGTATCATGGCTGCAGCTCAAGGGCTCTATCTGTGATGAAACAGCTCCCCCTGCTGGCTATTAGCACACACTGGTCTAGCTATCACCAGTGATTGGCTGTGTTGTTTTTGGCATTTCCTGCAGTCTGCCCCCGCCATTCCCATGAGCTGAACTTACTATCCCCTCTCCTTGACTCTCCCCCTCATACTCTAGGGACCTACCACTGTCATGGCGAGACTATTTCAGATGTACAATAACATGACCACTCAGTCTACAGCTTGTGTGTGTGTGAATGTGTTTACACTAACAGAGTGATACAACTGGATTGGGTTACGGTGACCACGGTACAGAGGAGTGGCTGTGTGTGTGTGTGTGTGTGTGTGTGTGTGTGTGTGTGTGTGTGTGTTCGACTGTAGAGGAATGTGGTGTCCTACTTTGAGGGGTTCCAGGCTATGGACCAGATAGGAGAGGAGGATCCGCCCGGCCGCTCGATCTTCACCTTCTCCTCTCCGTTCTTGTTGCGGATGCTCACAACGCCATTCATCATGCCCAGAGCCAGGTACTGGCCATCATTCGTCCAGCTGTATTACACACACACACACACACACACGCACACACACACATGCAGGTGCACACATACACAACAATATATAATTGAGAAATTGCCCCTCGGGGATAAATAAAGTTTTTTTTTGATTGAATATGTCAGTCATTTTCAATTTGTCATAAAAATATTTATCTCTGTCAAAGTAAGTAACTTTGCATATTTTTACTATGTAAAACTGTAATAAAAGATAATTTAACACTGTAGTCTCTGATTTTACTCTAGACCAAAGGAGATGGATGGGTACGGGTATGTAAATGTGATTAATTCGATTAACTATTTAAAAAGCTTGTATGCTACACCCTGCTCCTATTGGACATGATCTGACTTCAGCATTTTGTATCAAGAAAGCACAGTCTGGAGACAACTCAAATGAACTGTGACAAAAAAATCGACCAAAACTGGCTTCCCCTCCTTGAAAGCTTACAAAATAAGGCCTGTTACATTGAACTGCAGGGTTATTTCCCAGGATGATGCTCTTACACAACATGACAACTCACCCACAGCATGTGATTTTGCTGCTGACTTTATGTTTGTTTACTGACTTTTGCTCTGGAGACCACAGACCTGCAGGAAACAGAACAACTTTAGAATCCAAAAGAAAAGAATTCAGGAGGGGAAAAAACACAATCCCAGATCCTGTTTTATAAAGTGTGCTCCCCACACTCCTATTCCTACCAATGTATACTTTGAGGAAAAGATTAAATTGGCATAAAGGTATACAATGTTTGCAAACATCAGATTTACACATTATCACAAACATAACTTTTCATAATGGGCGGTGGTAGAGTAGTGGTTAAGGCTAGCTTGCAGTAGCCAGAAAAGTTGTGGGTTCAAATCCCGGTTTTCACCGTTGTGCCCTTGAGCAAGGCACTCAACCCCAAGTTGCCCTGTGGACAGTGGCCCTTTTAATATAACTGATATGTAAGTCACTTTGGATTAAAAAAAAAAAGTATCTGCTGAACGAATAAATGTCAATGTAAATAACAGACATGCAACAGAATAAAAAATAATTCCATTATCATTAAAACTGTACACCATTAAAATATGTCCAACATGAAGGATGATTTCTGGATGTGACTTGGCTGTCAGGTGGTTAACCTCCTATTAAAAGAGAGGCTTTGTGAGTACACTGACTGCTCCGCTTACCAAAATCGCCTGAGGAACAGGAGGCCAACTGATGAGTAACGGGGTTGTACGAGACACACTGAATGGAGTCATTGTGTCTGGGAGATATAAAGTAAAACAAAGAAAGAGGCAAAACAAGATGTTGACACCTGTCATTATTCTTCAAACTACGTTCTAAAATATACACTTGGGCAAGTCATTCATTTTCATTTGCTTTAAAAGCCACTAAAAGCACCAGCAACAGACTAATTACATATTTTAAACAAAATAGCCAAAGAAGAAAACCCTAAAGGCTATACCGTCCACTATGAAAACAACTGTTTTTCAAAATCAACATGACAGATTAAAGGAGAAATAGAATATGTGCAAGATGGTGGGTAGATTTCACTGATCAGGTGCAGCAGCCTTACGTATATTTAAGAATTCCCTCAAGTTTTGATGTCCAGATGATGATGCTCTTGTCCGCAGAACCTGACGCAAACCGCTTTCCTACATTTTAACAGAAAGTCATCAGAAGAAGCAGAGAGTTAGAAGAGGGAGAGTAAAGAGTAAGAGCAATTGAGTTTTACTGCCAGCTATCTTTACTTGCAGTGTCACATAGGCCTACATACCATCTTTAGCATAGGCCACACAGTAGACAGTGTCCTTGTGTCCTTTTAGAGGCTGTATCAAGGTCCCATCTGATGTGTCATACACCTGGAACACAACACAACTGTTACTAAGAACGTGCAGAAGTAAATAAAGTAGGTGAGTATGACTATCCACTTGTCAGTAATGTCATTAGCAATTTTGAATAATGAGCATCACTAACCAGCACCCTGTTTCCTGCAGCTACAATGAGCTGAGAGCCATCCGGTTTGAAGGCTATATCATAAATACTGCAGTAGAGGGAAATGTGTAGTTACAGCACAACAATCAAGTCTCAAGTGCACAGTTGTATTGTAATTTGTTGCAATACAGCAATTACAAGACAGTACTACTGTAGCATCTAACGTTGATGTTAAATTAACAAAATATATTACATAACAAAATAAAACATAAGTTACGTTCAATTGTTTTGTTTTGTGTTGTTCAAAACTGTAAACCGGATGATGAGACTATATTCCAGCCAACATTCTCAAAATGTAAGCTACCCTACCAGTAAGTTGGCACTGACAACGTTAGCAAACAGTGGTCACCATCTATTTGTAACGCCAGCTACACAATTCAAGTAAGTATCATATATTCTAATTCTAGTAAGACATTAAAATAAGATTCAGGTATAGAGACAGATTTGGCAAGAATCAAATTCATGTGCATGTCAAAATATCTGGTTTCCCATCCCATTTATATGCTATGCTACTAAGATAGCTTTTCAATGGGCAAATCTTCTAATAGTTTACATAGTAACCGCCGTTGCTATCCACCTCTCACGTTAGCTTAATGTTAGCTACAAAACATTTCATACGAGTAAAAGAAATACAGTGGTTCATACCATTGCTCAACCTTGTCACGGTCGTGCACTTTATCGATCCAGGTTGGGACGGCTCTCATGGTCTTAATTCAAATGACTTTGTAAGAAAAAAAGCTCTCCAGTATAGATTATCTGTAGCTCTTCTTCTGATGCAAAAAGTGGCTGTGCTAACTAGCTAGCCAAGTGGCTTGTTTACATGACAGCGAAGCGAGCATGCGCGCCTACAGTAGTGGCCCATGCGCAGGAAGTAGAACGGAAATCGTCTGCGTTTGTTTATGATGCCTCTCTAGTATTTTCCTTCCAGTAAACTTTGGCGATATTTTAAGTCACAAATGATTGCTATGATGACCATGCTGAGTTAGTCATGAAATTACACGCGAAGTAGTAGGAAGTGATGATGGCTAAAGCCGAAGTCAAAACCGCTGATATCAGTCTACCTGTGGGTTGGACCCGAGAAGTGAGACAACGGAAAGCGGGGAAAACTGCTGGGAAAACAGATATCTACATCATTAGGTACAGATTATGGATAGTCTTGGTGCAGTTCAGTGTACAAGTGAGAGTCATATGCATTTATTTTCATGAAGATGTGACGTCCTGCTTTAATCTAGCATTATGTATCTGTTACATATGGAGTAATAAGGCGTCTCGTCTGCACTAGTAGACTACAATACAGTCAGTGAATGTATTGATAGACTGTTTTGGCCAGGTGATTTGGACATTATTATGTAAAATCAACCTCGACTTTGTAGTCCACAGGGAAAGCTCTTTAGGTCCAGAGCATCTCTGCAAGAGTACCTGCTGTCACAGGAGGACAGTGGGCTTCTGCCACTGAGTGACATAAGTTTTGCAGTACCTGTGACTGATGGGAAACCAGCATCATCAGGAAGACCAAGGGAGAACCAAACCAGAAAACGGCGAAGTCGTGAACTGGTCAGTGATGCCTCACAGTATTTCTCTTCTGAGCGGAATGATTCAGCAACACTAGAGACCCCAGAGGCCAACGCAGAGGAGAAATGCACAGAAGTGGTGGAGAGGAGGCTCAACATCAGCGTGAATGGGAGGGATACATGTCATGATGACAACTCAGAAAA
>NC_084996.1:4219117-4228917 GCF_963854185.1 Sardina pilchardus | reverse complement strand
TTTGTTGAGACAGCTGCACCTAGCCTGAGTGTGGAGTCTCTCCATTTGAGAGTGAAGGAGAGGAGGTTGGTGCAGAGGAACAAGAGGACAGGGGACCAAGAGAAGACCTGGACTGTTGAATCCCATAAGGAAAGCGAGCAGAGTATCAGCCAGGGGCAAACAGAGGAGACCACTGAAGGGGAGGAGGAGGCTTCAAGTTCCGTCACAGAGCGCTGGAGAATCCAAATGCCACTCCCCCATCAGGAGCAGCAGTGAGCATTTGCTTTGCACACCAATCATTTCAAAATAAAAACATGTCAAATTGACTGGAATTAACCCATGATGCTGTTGTCTGTCACTCACTTACTGGTCAGTGAAATCCAGTGTGTTTCTCTGTTGTTGCTGTTTAGAGACCAGCCCGGCTGGGGACAAACGCACGCGCAGTCCTTACTTCAGTGGGAAGTCGCTGAGAGCCTGTGAGAAATCTTACATCTTTGTACATAACTTTCCCCGTACACTCATATACAGGATAGTGTGCGTGTGATAAATAATCCAAGCTGTAGCATCCTCACATGAAACATGAATATAAAATGTGTATGTGTATAAATTAATCAAGATAATGAAATATGAAAAGACGTGCTATTTCTGTTTCGTTTAGGCTTGAGTCCCCCCAGGCGGAAGGCATTCAAGAAATGGACTCCTCCTCGTTCGCCATTCAACCTGGTACAAGAAACACTCTTTCATGACCCGTGGAAACTCCTGGTGGCAACCATTTTCCTCAATAAGACCAGTGGTAAACATAACAATTACACATAACAGATGCAGTTTAGTTATAGAATCCTTTATTCCCCCAAGTATTTTTTGGGGGGCCTTTTGCCTTTATACTGATTCAAGGATACACGGATACAAAGAGGTTTATTTGTCACATGCATATGATTACTAAGTAAAAACAATGCAATGAAATTGGTCTGTTCCTTCGCCTGTTGTGCATATGGGGGACAACAGAGAGAGACAGCAAATGAGTGAGTGAGAGAGAGGAGAGAGATAGGGTGGGATTGGGACATGGCCGCAGGCCGGAATCGAACCTGGGTAATGGGCACTGAGAACCAAATTTGGGACGTGCTGCCACTTACGCCACAGATCCCTGGAATGATTTTTTTTTTTTTGTAAGTAATTACATGCTTACATTTTCTATGGTGTTCTCTGAATTTCTCCTTTACTGAATGTGTTGACTGCTAACATACAGTACATTTGCCATGCCCCTCCTTGGTTGATATCTGCATTGCCATGAGCATTTGACAAGTATAGGCTGTACTGTCTGTGCAGGTAAAATGGCATTGCCAGTGCTGTGGCAGTTTTTGACCGCTTCCCAACTGCAGAGGTGACCAGGAGGAGTGACTGGAAACCTCTGGCCGATCTTCTGCAACCACTGGGCCTCAACACACTTCGAGCCAAAGCCCTGATCCGCTTCTCTGGTGAGCTTCTGCACACATTAGGACCACATTGGGACTGCACAGTTTGGGAATATCTAATGGTGATTTTTCTGACAGACATTGAGATTATGATTTGATTTGCGATATAATATTTGAAAGTCAATGATGAGCTTCACAGTCTGTCAAATATTGAGGATGACCTGAACATACTGTAAGAATCATATGACGTGACAAGATAACCCATTTGGGCAGAGTTGCTAGTTGTTCAATTAATTAGTTCAAATTTTGATTCGATTGTCGATAAATCGATTCATTGTGCTGTCCTACAACCACATGTTGTCTTGGTTAGATGTGCTACAGTAAGTTACACAAGAACAATCAGTTGTCTTTTCACAGCTCCGCATATTTCAGTGGAACACAGAACACCACAACAACTTCAGCAACAACATTCCTCCGTAGGGCACACTTTAACAGTCCAAACCTGAAAACCAAACATCTTGAGTTGATCTGATGTGCGAGTGAAATATGTCCCCCTCAGGATAGCCTGTCTGCTCTCATGCAGCTTGATTTTATTTTCAGCACTTTAGACTTTTTTTGGTGGCCATGTTGTAAGTGTATGCAGCTTTATCCATTTGTGGTCATGTGTTTTAATTGGTCTCCTCATCAGATGAGTTCCTTTCCAAGCAGTGGCGGTATCCCATCGAGCTCCATGGAATCGGCAAATACGGAAACGACTCTTACCGCATCTTTTGCGTGGAAGAGTGGAAACAGGTGAGAGACGCCGATCTTAACACACGCATGGCCTACAAAACAGCCTTCTAGTGGCATCTAGTGGGTAAAGGAGAAGGAAGTTCCTAAAAGAGGAAACGCATACAGACTGCTCTGCCACATTCGTTGCAGGTGACGCCTGATGACCACAAGCTGAACCACTATCACGCATGGCTGTGGGAAAATCACCAGGCCTTGGGAATTTGAAAGAATGGGAAAGGACTCCCAGGTGTGTGCTCTGTTTACATACACTTATTTCTGTATCTGTTCGTCCAGTTCCATGTATTTTAGAGACAAAAAGCTTTAAATTAAAATTGTAATAATAAAATGATATATGTTAGTGGTGTAGTTTGAATGTTGTCTTGTTTCCTAAATTTGTGGTATTTAGAATGTCTTTACTCTAAAAATTCTTATTTAATTGTGGACTGTTACTGTAACTGTTAGTTATTCTAAGGTAAGTGTAATTGAGAAGAAATAATTTTTGCTTTCTGCAGAAGTTGTTGTTGCATGCAAGAAGCACACTCAACACCTCCCCACTCTTTTAATAGTAAGGTTAATCCTTTATATGTCTCAAGCAGTTAGGCAGGTTACAAAAAAGTGATGGCAGTGGATGGCATTGAGTGGCACAGCGCTGGGTGACGCAGAGGGGGTTGTATGTGCGCTACGGATCAAATAAAAAGACAACATAGACATGAAACAATAATGCACTATTTAGTAGCATTTTTATTCAACATAATTGAGTTACAAGCAGGTTGTATAATTATAATTGTGAATGGACAGTACATGTTTGTGTATGCATGGGCTGAGTTTATTTTAATTTTGCAAGAACAAATTTTACTCTGAAGAAAAACCTATGAATTCCACACCACATACACATATTTGAGTGTGCACAATTTGAAGATGAGGTCCACTTCCTTTTGTAAAGATGTTGTAGAAATCAAAACAGAATTTGTCTCAGCAGCAAGTGAAAGGAGAGAACTGCCTTGTTAAAAATGTTTGTAACCAGATATGCATGAATAATTTTTAAGAGGGTCTGGAGGGGTAACTGCCTTTACACAAACACAATGCCAGGTGTAGGTCAATAAATGAAATCATAGGATTTTATAAATGTCAAAAATCCTTTACAACCCCAACTGGAATGTATTTTGTTTAATATACATGAGCCACGATTGAGATTGTGCTAAAATGTTCAAAGATTTGCCAGGCTATTATGAGGTATCAGATATTGATAAAAAAGAGTTTTGAATTATGACTCGGAACGATGTTTATTCATGCAGACACAATATGTACAAGATAGCACATGTTCCAGTATATAAATTATTGAAGTTCTAATTATGTCAATTCTAATCATTTTGTCCATTTTAAACATTGATATTGACAGCATTTGGGAGTATTTACACAGAACAAAGACGGTATCATGTCTGAGGTCACTGGAAATCCTCTTTCCTCTATCTTTTTGAGCTCATGCCTTTCCCATAATGCACTCTAATTTATCAAACCTCTCTCAAAAAACTTTCGCTCCATACGTACACAGAGTTCAACCACTGAACACCTTTGCTGGTGTCCTGAAATACAAAAATAAGAGTCTCCTGAACACAGAGTAATACTTTATGTAAAACGGCAAGGCGCACTAACATGGTTCAGTATGAGGGAAAACCCACCCCCCACCAAACACCACCCCAACCGAAGCCCTCCAAACCAGTCCTCAAGTGAACCACATCAGTGTGTGAAGAAGTGACAATAGCCAGTACTCCAGTGAGAAACTCAAAGGAAATCCAGAGTGTTTTGGACCCACTCTGTCTCTCAGAATAGTCTCTCCTATGATTCTAATGCGAGGGGGGGGGAGAGGGAGCTTGGGTCGGGCAAGCATACAGTATTCACACGGCAACACTTCAACTACACTTCTCGTCACGGTGAGAAGGACCAAACACAAGTATCATTGACAGAAAGCGTGGCGCTTTCAACAAGGCAGGAGAGTGCATATGAAAACTTCTCGTATCAATGTGTGATGATGTGTGATCATTGGGATGGACCCATCTCTTTGTGGGAGACGACGCATCATCATCATGGGCAAATCCAAGCAGGCTGGCCAACTATGATGACATCATGATGATTATGAGGTGTCAGCAGAATGAGAATGCGTTTAAGGCCAGGAGGCGTTTTGGTATTTTAGAGCCGTGTGTGCGTGTGTATATGTACTGTATATGTGTGTGTGTGTGAGCGAGTGAAGAACACCTGTGATTGATCATTTTTTTCTACAGTATGTGCATCACACATACACAGTCGCGTGTTCACAGGCACACATACACACACACACGCACACACGTCCACAGGAAAGTTTTCACATGGACCCCATGAAAGACTTGGGAAAATGCCATCAGTTGTTGAGTCTAAGACTGGCAAAGGAAACAGATACTTACAGTGTATTATCCTCTTGGGGGATTGCATATACCCCCAACATATCTAAACTAAGCAGGAAAACACAGCCTATCATGCAGGATGTCACTATTTCAGTCCTGTCAAATCCATACAAAGTACCGGCCTTTTCTTGACATCCACGTACCCTGGGTATAGTGATATTGCTAATATATGTTTCATGATACTCTTTGCCAGTGTTTGTATATATATATATATATGGAATTAGTCTCTAAAAATGCAGTTTGTGGAAATGTGAAAGTTTGTGCAAATATTTGTGTGTTTTTAATCTGGACATAACCGCCAGAAAAAAAGGTGCTCATATGAATGAGGGAAATGGCCCACTTCCAAAAAGCACAGCATGTGCTTCGCACTAGCCTCATCGCTTAATTGGTCGTGCGACTTCCTGGAAAGATGGCCGATGAGCAACTGTCTCTATTAGGTGGTGTCGTGTACAAGATCTCAATTAGGTGATGTGAGGGCGTTAGATTACAGCTACAGATCACCATGTGACCACCGCACCATGTGAGCGTCTATAGCTACTAGTGTTGGCTACTCCGCGCCATACAGTGCTCCTCTCCGTACACGTCACGCAGACTTCAGCGCACACTTCCCCAAGCCCTCTTCTCCCCACTATCAGCAATGAACACAGACAGTTCCATATCAACACCCAAAAAACCCCCCAGAGACCGTTCCCGTCTCTTCACGTTGACTTGATATGTCGTTTAAAACGCTTGCCCTTGAATCCGCCTCGAAAGCCTAACTCTTCCTAAAACGTTCGTTCTGTAAAATCCCAGCCCCCTAAATCTTGCTGCTATCTAACCATACTGTCAACCCTGTGCTTGACCCTGATTAATCAGTTGTGGTGGAAGAGGAAATGTGGGGAAAAGTGAAGAGGCAGGCGTTATTTTGTGTTTTCACTTCACAAAACATTCAAGTGTAAAAACAAACAAGCATGCTAAAGGACTAGCTGTACAAAAAACTGTGTGCTCAGTGGCTATATCTCTACAGAGTGTGAGCTGGTGGCGGGGGGGGAAAGGTGGGATAGGAGAGGGGGGTTATGATTATTAAAGTCTTATGAAGATTTATGGTGGAGCGGCAGGAGATGAGAGCTATTCAATGAAAGCAGCTTCTCAGAGAATATTTATAAACCAACCCAGCCTCCGATCAGGCCTGCACCCCCACCTCTGAGAAACTCACACTGACGCCCTGAGCACAGGCTCTGTGTAGTAAGCTCTGCACTCCAGCCAGTCCCCCCCCCCACTCCTCCCCTCTCTCTGATTGCCATCCAAACTGCAGGCCTCCATCACTGTACTTGGCCAGCGTTGCCCTCTCCTCCTCCTCCTCCTCCTCCTCCTCCTCCTCCTCCCCCCCTCACCCGGTGCTCTCCTCCTGCTCCTCGCGGATGCGCTGCTCCCAGGCCGCCCGGTGCAGCTCCCGCTGGGTGTGCGGCGGGGGGAAGATCCGGCGAGGCAGCGGCACGGGCTGGACGCCGCCACCGCCACTGCCGCCGCCGCCGCTGCTGCTGCCGCCGCTCGCCGACGACTCGTCGTCGCTCACCGCCCCGGCGCCGCCCACCACGCGCATGCAAGGCTTCGGCGGCGGCGTCGGAGCCCCAGACCTCCGCAGGAAAGCGGCTGCGCCTCCTCCTCCTCCTCCTCCTCCTCCTCCTCCTCCTCCTCCGGCGGCGTGCGGCAGTTCCGGGCACAGGGGTCGCGTGGCGCAGGACGGGTCCTGGAGGCCGTCCGGCTCGGCGCCGGCGTGCCCGTGCGGGTAGTGGCCGTGCGGGTGGTCCTGGGCCGAGCCGAAGTGGACGTGCAGGTAGGCGGCGGGCTGGGCCGGCTCCTCGGGGCTCCAGTAGTGGGTGGCCGGCAGGTGGGGCGCCGGGTCCAGCTGCTCGGGCCGACTCTGCGGGTCGGAGTGGCTGAAGATGCTCTCGCTCAGGGACGAGACGCCACTGCTGGCGCTGCCCGACAGGGTGGAGTTACTGCCCCCCAGGACGGACAGCGGACTGGGCGGAGAGCCAGGAATGGGGTGCAGAGGAGACTAAGAGACCACAGAGAGAGAGACAGAGAGAGACAGAGAGAGAGAGAGAAAGAGTTGAGGTTTTCTTTCTTTCTGTAGGTTTTTACGAATACAAGACTTGCATGAGAACACCCTCATCTTACCTTTCTAATAGAGCGCATCGGTAGAGCAGGGGGAATATCGTTCATATGTTGTTGAAACGCATCAAAGTGCATCAGGAAGTGACCTGAAAAAGATACAGTAATGTAATTCAAATATTCTTCAAGTTCCTTCTAATTGTGAATGCCAACACAACAATGGAAGAACAATTAGGCAAACTAAGGGGGTCTGATTCCTACCAAGAGCATCTAAAGTAATCAGCATATGGCTGAAGACCTGTACATGGCTGATGTCATTCTGTAGTTTCAACCAAGCATTATGCCACAACAGAGACTCCAGCACCCAGGAATATTTGAATTGCTCCATAGGCTGGATCCTCTCAGTAGTGTGCAGGTGTAGAATGTGGGGCAGGGCTAATATAATAATGTTTGTGTCTCTCACCCTGTGGGAAGTTGCGTGGCGGTAGCATGGGGGCCATCAGGCTGGCCGGGTTCTGCAGGTTGAGCCCCGGTTCTCTGCCCTCGGACCCGTCCAGGCTCCAGCTGCTGGGGGCGGCAGGGAACCCTGCGAGAGGACACAGCTCATCAGCGACCGCGCAGGGGGGGGGGGGGGGCAGAACTCAGGTACACTCAGGTGTCAGGTGTGCATTTTACGATGGCTTACCTCTCTCTGGGAATCCAGTGTGACGATCACCGCATGGCTTACAAGGGCTTCCCTGTTGCTGTAGGCCACGCTGGACATTGTTTGTCTGTGAACAGGAACGTTTTACAGTTTACATTTCACCTCTTTTACATTAGTCCTAACAAACTCATCTTTCAGCAGATGTGCCCAATGAGTTCAAATGTTCGCCTCTGTTCAAGGAATTCAAATGCACCTCAGATGTCAGGTGTCTGAGTGTCGTACCTGTGTGTTCTCAGTCAGCAGTGTTGTAGTAGTTGGCATTGTTAGGTATGAGTGTCGTACCTGTGTGTTGTCAGTAGTGTTGTAGTAGTTGGCATTGTTAGGTATGAGTGTCATACCTGTGTGTTGTCAGTAGTGTTGTAGTAGTTGTAGTAGTTGCCATTGTTAGGTATGAGTGTCGTACTGTACGTGTGTTCTCAGTGGTGTTGTAGTAGTTGCCATTGTTAGGTATGAGTGTCGTACTGTACGTGTGTTCTCAGTGGTGTTGTAGTAGTTGGCATTGTTATATTAGTGTGGTACCTGTGTGTTGTCAGTCAGTAGTGTTGTACCGTAATTTCCCGACTATTAGCCACGGCTTATACATTGATTTTGAAAAAAATCTTCAGTTATGAGGTTAATACAGGGGGGCAGTTAAGTAAGGGATAATCAACGACGCGCCGTGCGTTTATAGGAAAATAATGCACGTTCGAAGTGGTAATAAGGACCCGACGCCGCAGGCGGAGGGGACTTTACACTTCGATAAGTGCATTATTTTCCGATAAACGCACGGCGCGGAGTTGATTATCCCGCTTATACCACTGCTACTATCACTTTCGTTTATATTGCCGCTGTCTTAGATACAACGTTGTTGTTTTTACCGTTACATTGACATTGGCGAATTAATATTCAAGTGTAATAAGCCCAAAAGTAGGGAACTACTTCATAGCCGTGCGGTATATAGAAAAATAATGCACGTTCCAAACAGCGCATCACAATAGGAAATTTTGACCAAGCAGTGGTATAATATGGTGTTAATATGGTTTTGTTTCTTTTAACTTGCATAAAACACTGTCCTGCGGCTTATACACAATGCTTATATGCGGGAAATTACTGTAGTAGTTGGCACTGTGTGGTACCTGTGTGTTCTCAGTAGTGTTAGTTGGCACTGTTATATGAGTGTGGTACCTGTGTGTTCTCTGGAGTGTTGTAGTAGTTGGCACTGTTATGAGTATGGTACAGTACCTGTGTGTTCTCAGTAGTGTTGTAGTAGTTGGCACTGTTATGAGTATGGTACAGTACCTGTGTGTTGTCAGTAGTGTTGTAGTAGTTGGCACTGTTATGAGTATGGTACAGTACCTGTGTGTTGTAGTAGTTGGCACTGTTACAGGGCTGGACTGGGACCAAAAAACGGCCCGGGCATTTTTGGCCATAGTGGCCCACCATGATAATTTACACGATAAAACATATGTGCACACTGTTTTGTTTGTAAAAAATATTTAAGTAAACCACAGTAGCCTGCATGGAAGCGAGTAGGCTAGCCTACCCTTGCTAAAAAAAATATTAATTATTATTATACTCTCACACACACACAGTGACCTTTAAACCAGCAAGGATGAGGTTG
The DNA here is from genome assembly GCF_963854185.1 of Sardina pilchardus. Lineage (NCBI taxonomy): Eukaryota > Metazoa > Chordata > Actinopteri > Clupeiformes > Clupeidae > Sardina > Sardina pilchardus. The sequence goes on along the minus strand of NC_084996.1, from coordinate 4,219,917 downwards.
TGCACAAAACTCATATGCTATTAAATGCTTCACTAAATAAAACCTGCTATAATTTATGTTGAGCATTTGCACAGTTGTAGCCTACTGCGTCAAGATTGACAACAATTTCGACCAATCGTGACTGTCTTAAGATTACAGAAGGTTGATGGTGAGCCGACAACTCGTTAATTTGATGGGTATCGCAATTCAAATGCATGCGAGAGGGGTAGGCCTACACAGAAACCACACAAAAAGACGCGCTCACACTATAAAACGTTGTTTTGCTTAACTGGGTGCTGAATCCTACATAGTAGCCTAGACTAGGCAGGTTGCTCTAAAAGAAGCAAGGGGAAGCAGCAGTCGCAGATTTCAAACTTTTAATTGTTCGTTGTGCGCCCAAAAAGTTCAGCCAACATTTCGGCTAGGCTACTTCTTACCTGGCTCACAGTAGCTATTCTGGCCTCCTCCTCAATCTGTCCCTGCTGGGTCACGTCTCTCACCTCTTCCTCCTCCTCCGATTCAATTTGAATAGCTACTCCCTCCTCTGTGTAACTACTCTGTTGCACACTCGCATGTGCCTCTCTGAAGCCTGCACTCGGTGCTGCTTCTGCACTGTTGCTATGTCGACGGCCCTGTTTGAACTTGTGGTGGCAAACATTTCTGTAATTTTAGCACATTTTTGCTGCATCCACTTGTAGGCTTTTGCATTTTATCTCGCAACTTCTCTGCGCCCCCCTTGCGCTTTTGAGGTTTGTCTTCGTACATTTTCATATACGAATGGTCTCAAACTCCGGTCGAACTCCAATCAAGAAGGAGATGAG
>NC_084996.1:4209117-4216617 GCF_963854185.1 Sardina pilchardus | reverse complement strand
GCGTGTGTGTGTGTGTCTGTATGTGTACGTGCGTGCACACCTGTTCCTGCATCAATTCCTTCAGCTGTGTTATTTTCTCTGCCTCCTCAGGGTGGCTACTGATAAAATCTTTATCAAAGAAAGCCTGTGAAAACAAAGGAATGGAGAGAGGGAAAGAGAGAACGAGAGAGAGAGAGGGGGAGAAAGAGAAAGAGACTTGAATATAAATATTTGTTGTGAAAACATAATTATTTGCATAATTATTTGCATTTCCATCTGTCAATCTCTATCTTCTATTTGTAAACCCAGGAACACGGGGAGCCTCTTGTTATTGTGATGCTGAATATCCTTTATCAGCATAAGGACACCCACAGGTAAACCGCTTAATGAAGAGATGGCCTGAAGGGACACATACTGTAGGCAAATGCAAGCCCATGTACAGTCACGCTACAAGCTACAGTAAACTGATTTTTACACCTCAATTATGAAATCAGTTATGGTCTTCCAAGAAAATCCTTGCCACCCTCTGGAGAGATGTGAGGATATCTTCACCTCAGCGTGTATCTAGGACACCTTTAGATATGCTTGGGGAGCATGCAGGACAGGCTTTCAGCTTTACAATGATAGTATTGCTATGAATAGTGTTGAGGCCTGGCCTGCTCATGACCTGATATAACCCAGGCAGCCTGTTCTTCTGCCCTACCCTTTACATCACTAACATTCCCTGTCCATTTACTGGCCATGGCTACCCATTCGTTTTGCTCTGGGTCGCTGTAGGGATCTCTTTTTTAATATAAATTTTGTAAAATATTTTTATTTGGATAGGATAGTGAAGTATGACAGGAAGCAAGTGGGAGAGAGAGATGGGGTGGGATTGGGAAATGGTCGAACTTCCACGGTCGGGCACTTGGACCCAAACATAGTATGGACACCCAGTTGCGCAACAGGACCCCCCCCCCCCCCTTTCTTCTGAGGTACCATGGGATTGTCAGCAAACTTGTAATGCAAGCTCACACATTGTGTGATTTCATTTCAAATATGACTCCAAGCTGTTTGTGTCATTAGCTACTGTAAAGGTATGTAAAGCATGTTAAGGGCTGTTCATTCCACTGTCACTTCTCAGATCTACTGGGTCTGTAGATGTAGATATAATAGTATGGAACACTGCTCTGATACTTGAAGTAATCATCACCTAATGTAATACCAATGCAGCGACTATTAAAAAATACATTTCAGCACCATGGACAGGGTGCACAGTTGCATACTAATAATAACGAATTAATTGGTTGTTGTTCTGGAGCATAAACATGTATCGTAAGTTATGAGGTTAACCCAGGAGGGCAGTTAATATGGTATTAATATGGTTTTGTGTCTTTTAACTTGCATGAAACACTGTCCTGCGGCTTATAAATACTGTGGCTAATACACAGGAAATTACAGTAGGAAGGTTTTCCACAGTGTTGTTTGCAGTTGTCTGTGTGCCCTGTCCATACCTCCTGGTATCGGGCGATTCCTCCGTTAACGGCGGCGTCCACGACCCCGTTCAGGCACATGCTGAGCAGGTTGATGTTGCCGTTGTGATGGCGGTGCTGGTACTGGCTGATGAGCGTGCGTAGCTCCTGGTTCTTGTTCTCCACCACATATATGGCGTTCTCCAGAGGACTGACCTCCACCTAGAACACAAACACACAAACAAAGATCGTATAGTTACTAAGATGAATCATAAAGGGTTTTTTCAATGGAACAAAATAGCAGCACTTCCTGCCTCCTAAAGGGGCGTGTTCAGTGACGAAATAATCGGTTTAGAAAGGTGTAGAATTATTTCTCCCATATAAATACCTCCGTTTGCCTCCTAAATGGGAGTGGCAGTTGCGTCACAATGAAACCAGAATGTACCCTCATATGAATCGTCTCGCTTTATAAACCGTCTCTGACACAAACCACGTGGACATATGTATAATGTATGCACAGGCACACTGTATGCACAATGTCACAAACTACAACATATGGTTCTGTATAACCAGTATCAGGACTAGAAATGAAGGCAATGACCTTCACATTGGGGAAAGCTATACATTTGAAGCACACTTAATAGTTTTAATAGTAATTATGAATCTCACCACTTCTCTCCTCTCCACTTCAAACCAGCGTGAGATTCCAGGTAATGGACGTGACAAAATCAGTGTGGTCCGTTCAATCCACAGACTCTGCAGCCAGACACAACATCATACCACAGTCAGAATCACGAAGCACAATTAAATGAAGCCCAACTGTCCACTTATATTATACAATTCAGCCAAGTTGAATCATGAATAGTATATTACAAATGAGACTACAGTATGAATATTATATAAGTTATGAGGGCTATCATTTAACAGTGTTATTTCATAGCTCTAGAGGTAGTATTTATTTCCAGGGCATCTTCTCAGGTGAGAGGAGGTGTGGTGGATTTTAGTCGTGACGCTGATGTTTAAGTACCCTGAACTCGTTTTCTCTGTCCTTCGGGCCCTTGTGGAAGGGGCGGTCGTAGTGAAAGCGGCTGATGTTGTTGGTGCGGTAGAAGCGCTTGATGCGCTCAGGCACACGCTCCAAGTGTGGACCCTCGGTCAGCTCGGACACTGGGGTCACTGCAAAGATCTGTAAATCTGTAAGGCAGGTCAAGGACCATAACACACACTTTTTCTTGCTCACACACATATTTCCTTCAGCTCTCTTGCACACACACACACACACACACACACACACAATCACACTCAACACCACACAGTGGGTAGGATACACTGGGCATCGCTCTGTAGGATGGTGTCGTCTGGTTGGTTGGGGTGTTGCATAGCAATGGCCTGTGGGAATTCGTTCAGCATGCGCTGCTGAAAGTCCTCCAGCCGTTCATAGTCGTAGCCACGGCAAACAAATTCCTTATTCTGTCACACACAGACAAACACATACATTAACTATGTATACACGCACACAGCACATACTTTCATCTCCCTTGACAAGTCCTTGAGAGGCCTTTCCATCAGGCAACATACCTTCTTAGATACTTAGCTCATCCCAGAATTTTCTAGAATTTCACTAGAATTTCACTACGTAACTTAGGTAACATAGACTCGGCTAGAAATGTACTGAGTCTACGTTATCGTATCAATTATTATCAAATATCAATAAATGTGAGCTTGGTGAGTACACATTCAGGCTGACTTTATAGTAATATAGATATTGTGTAATTTTGTTATCTTAAACTGGTTTTATGAGCACATGTCAAGATATTCACGTGTGTGTGTGTGTGTGTGTGTGTGTGTGTGTGTGTGTATGTCTGTGTGTGTGTGTGTGTGTGTGTGTGTGTGTGTGTGTACAAACCCTGAGGAAGAAGGGGAACTTGCGTCCATAAAATCCCATCCTGAAGAACTCTGGCTCCAGGCGCTGCTGCTCAATGATGTTGTCATAGTAACTAGCCTCCATTTTCTGCCAAAGGGATTAAAGCAGAAACAGTAATTACACCATCGCCCACTCCCACAAACACCCAAATACACACAAGACTATACAGCCATCTAAAAATGGCGCCGATCAATGCATACCCGTATCCAGCTCAGACTGTGGTAATCATATAAGGTCTCGTACTGAAACGCCAGTTCCCGGCAGAGAGAGATGCCATACTCCCAACACTGCACATCCAAATAGAAAAACACAGTAGGACAGTTTAGTGTACAAAATATCAGAGCAACTGTGGGTGTTTATGTAAACAAGAGGAAGTTTACTATTCTTGTTTAAATGTTGACTTTCTCACTTTATGACTACATATGTATGTGTGTGTCTGTGTGTGTGTGTGTGTGTGTGTGTGTGTGTGTGTGTTTGTGCGTGCATACATTTATGTGTGTGTGTGTGTGTGTGTGTGTGCATACTGTACATGTGTGTGCATGTGTGTATGTTTACTGTTGGTGGCCACGCGTCTTGGCCTAGCTGAAGTACTGGAGGACCTCCCTGCTGAGTATGACTGTGTATATGCGTGTGTGTGTGTGTGTGTGTGTGTGTGTGTGTGTTTGTGTGTTTGTGTAAATGTGTACGTGTGTGCATGTGTGTGCTTGTGTGTGTGTGTGTGTGTGTGTGTGTGCGTGCATGTGTGTGCGTGCATGCATGCATGTGTGTGTGTGTGTGTACTGTCGGTGGCCACGTGCCTTGCCCTTGTTGAAGTAGTGCAGGACCTTCCTGCTGAGGCTCTCCTTGCGCTGCCACTCGCTCTGGGCCGGGTAGTGCAGGAACTCCCTCAGTGGCCTCTCCTCCCACTGCAGCAGCTCCCAGTACAGCAGCAGGGTAAATGCCGCCTCTGAACACACACACACACACACACACAGATGCACACACACACAGACACACACAGATGCACACACACACACACACACACACACACACACACACACACACACACACACACACACACACACACACACACACACACACACACACACACACACAGATGCACACACACGCACACAGATGCACACACACGCACACAGATGCACACACACACATACAGACACACAGAGACACACACACATGCACACACACGTGTTAATGATCAAATACGTTTTAGTATTTTAACATACGTAGGCAGTAAAAAACGGGGCCTCCATTACTGTAAAAGGAGCCTTGGTCTCACCTGTGTAGTTCTCAGCTTGCAGGTGGAGCTCGTACAGCTTGTGGATGTAGCGGATGTACATGTCCTCCTTGGTGACCTCGGACTTGTAAAAGTTCTGTACATCAAACCACACACACACACACACACACACAATGGTAATGTTATGGATACGATTACATAGCTGTACAATTGTGTAATGCTGTGAACTCTCATATTACATGAAATGGAATTTTCAATTAGGTTATTTATTCGCTTCCGCCCTCTAAACAGCTAGTGTTGGCAGTGATCGGATACATAATGCTGAATAATGATGGACAGCTAGCTGACATGCAATGGTTAGAGATGCTGGCAGACTGAAGAGAGGATAAAGAGGTGATTGATGGGTGTATTATGGGTAGAGGTGTGGGCATTTCTTACCAGCAGGTTCATGGAGCCATAGAATCTCTTGTTCTCCACCTCCTCTGCTCTCACACTTTCCCTACACACACACACACACACACACACACATAGAGAGATAGAGAGAGAGAGAGAGAGAGAGAGAGAGAGAGAGAGAGAGAGAGAGAGAGAGAGAGAGAGAGAGAGAGTTACACTATGATATACATTTGAATGACTGCTTTGGCAACATGAATATCTTATGTCATGCCAATAAAGCATTTTTCAATTTAGAATTTTTGAGAGTCAACTTCCGCACTTCACTATCTACCAGTTGTAAAAATAGCCGGGTATCACAATAAATGTCACAACGTCCTCTCTCTACCCGCCTCTCCTTGAGACACAGCCTCAGACGTGTGTACCTGTAATCCAACAGCCGCTCAATGAGCCGTGTGACGGAGGTGACAAAAGAGACACCTGTCTCTCTCCAAGCCTCCTGCTCCATCTTCTCCAAGAGACTGGGGAGAGAAGAGGGGAGAGGAAAACAAGAGGGCAGGAAAGTAGAAGAGAAAGAGAGAGATGAAGAGAAGGGGGGGGGGGGGGGGCTGTTGAGGATACATGTACATAATGCCATTTCATACAGTATATAAAGTACTGTAGGCTTCATATGCAATGATGTGTGTTTGCAGAGAGAGAGAGAGAGAAAGACAGAGAAAGAGAAAGAGAGAGAGAAACAGAAAGAGAGATATGGGAAATCACCTGGGATAAGGTCCAAAGAGCTGTGTTCTGTAAGAAAAAAAGCGAAGTGTTACCAGCCAGGCAGGAACATTAAGATGGACAATATACTGTAGGATGGTGCATACCCGTAATTTCCCGACTATTAGCCGCGGCTTATACATTGATTTTGCTAAATTTCTTCAGCTATGAGATTAATACAAGGGGGCAGTTAATATGTTAATATGGTTTTGTTTCTTTTAACTTGCATGAAACACTGCGGCTTATACACAATGCGGCTTATATGCAGGAAATTACTGTAATTGAATTGTCTAAGATGGCAATCCTGTCTTTGACTTGGGAGTGACGCTAGGATCAGGGCAGGGGTATTATCTACTGCATGGTATGGGCACTGCATGGCAGGAGTGGGGTTTGGATCAGGAGCTGTATTAAAGGCAAAAGGGTTTGGGGGATTTGTGATCAGATCATTGGGTGAAGAGGAACCATTTAGATCAGAGGGTGGCCACTCACAGCAGGCTAAAGAGCTCCCGGTGATTCTCATCCGCTTTACCATCGGACACCATGCTGTCAAGCTTATCCATCAGCTCGGCCTCCACCTGCATATGAAACACACACACACACACGCACACACGCGCACACACATACATACACATGCATGCGAGAATAGCAGGACATCACAGTCAGTGACACTACCCACAATCTACAATATTATCAAAAACTCCTCTCATCAAAAAGTCAAAGCAATGTAAGCTTTTATTGTTAATTGTATTGTTAATTGAGTTTTTTAAAAGTATTTGTGACTGATTAATTCCATATTCCAAATTTCAAACCCTAGCTTACAGTAATTTCAGGACATTTTATTAATTATTATTTTTTTCACCAAAGATCTTATTGATGCCCCAGCTGGACAGTCGTGGACTTTGATCTGACGAGGACTGGACGAGCTCCAGATGCTGCCCCCGTCGTCTCCCCTCCCACCTGGCGCCCTGCTCTCTCCCACCTGCGTGCGTGTGTGACCCACCTGTTTGAAGTTGCCGTTCTTGCGCTGCTCCCAGTTCATCATGTCGTGGAAGATGGGGATGATGATGTTGCGGACCTCCGTCTGAGGCACCAGAGCCACGCCCAGGAAAGGCCCCATCATCCCCGGCGTGAAGTGCTGCTTGTCGTCTCCTGAGGCAAAACGCACGTCGGGATGGAATATATTATCGGAATGGAGTGCATGATTCACACAGACAGACGTAGTGTACCCCGTAGTTATGTGCATCATTTTCACTGTGAATTTTGAGTAGAGAAGTTTGCCTGTGAATCTTAAGTCTTAACAAGCTAGTGTATTTATGATCCTACAGATGCTTCCGTGCACCTACACACCGTCACCAGTGCTAATACTGTATGCAGGTCCTGCTCATTGTGACAAATAGTGTAATATGTCAGTGTTATGGTGCTCTATTATCATCACTGAAGCAGTGAATGCACAAAGAACCGCCTCAAGAGTAAGACCAATTGCATTTGTACCGCCAACCAGGTCCTTTCAGAAACACAGTGATGTGTAAGCATATACTCAATAACCCTACAGTCATTATGGTACACTATTGAGGTGTAAATATGAGTGCAAATTAGAGTTTCATCAACTAGTCAACTAGTTAGTGATGTGGGCAGCAGTCACTTGTGTGGATAAAATGTCTGAAGGCTCAATGGGCTAAACATTTCCATATATGGATGTACTTCACCAAAAATATGACCATGGTTACATAGACATTATGAACAGCTGTATTAAAGTCCAA
>NC_084996.1:4024117-4199117 GCF_963854185.1 Sardina pilchardus | reverse complement strand
CACACAAACATGCATCAGACGTTAACACTGAAACAAGGATGCACTTTCTCCTATGCTGTCCAAAAAGGGTCTAAATTTCAGCTCCCCAGAAGACGGAGATAAATTGGCACACACATTAAGAAAAGGACAGACTGCTCCTTTTGGCAGCACGACACATTGCAGCCTTCTACAGCATGAGGTGAGACTGACATCAACCCACAATGCCAGACTTAATGTTCGTACATAATGTATCATAATGTTCAGTCTACTGAATGTGTGTGTGTGTGTGTGTGTGTGATGTCTGTGTGTGTGATGTGTGTGTGGTCTGTGTAAAACTTGTCATGTCATGTTACTGCTCATCCTGTCCTTTTCCTTAATCAGTCCCCTCAATATTTCCCATTTTAATTTTTTATTTGTATTACCTTTATTTATTATGTTTATTATGTATTTTATTATTACTTATATATGATTTGGCTGCACTGTATCTTAGCCACATTATTTACATGTCATGCTAACAAAGCCATGTTGAACGTTGAATTTGTATTTGACACTGAAGTTGTCTGCGCTTCCAACGACCACAGTGTGTAAGTGTGCGTGTGTGTGGGACTGCGAGAGTGTTCACCTGGCATGATGACGTCGGGGAAGCCGAGCTTGCGAGCGGTGATGGCTCCCCGGGTGATGATGTGTGGGTTCTCCCGCCGCACCGCCTCCAGCTCCCCACGGAACAGCTGCAGGGACACGATCAGACCTGCGCACGCAATTAAACACATACCGACTATCAGCCCTGCAGCCACAGTTAAATACACAAGGATACTGTATGTGTGTGTACATACAGTAGCTATGCACATACAAGCAAACACATTATATGGACTATCAAAACTGAACACACAATTACACACACACATCTCAGGCAGACACAAACACACACACACACACACACACACACACACACACACACACACACAAATATAAATAAACTGAATCTGATTCATACATGCACGTCATATGAGAAAAAAATATATAATAAACATAATAATTTAATACTAACTAGATGGGCATTTGTGTGCACACTTCTGCAAATTAGTGGAGCCATCATCCACACCATTATTCAGTGGCACTCTGAAACTGAATGGGTTCTTCCTTGACTTTTTTCCCTTCCTTACTACACCATCCCACCAAGTTTCATGCATTTTTTTGCGCAATTCTACTGACAGACAAACAAACCAAACTAAAAAGATAACCTCCTTGGCAGGGAAAATAACTGAGGTTTGATGCATACCATAGTTGGTGCTGGGAGCAGAGTATTTGGTGTTGGACTTGCGGATGATATTCTCCTGAATCTGGTACCAGTCGTTCTCATTATTGCACCTGGTTTAAAGAGAGGTTCTTTTACCAATCTCAACATGCACAATTAGAAAAAACAAGATAAAAATAAAACATCTATATATTGCTAATTTATGTTCTGTATTACGGTCAGTCCGACTCACGTGAAGACTTTGATCACAAAGTCCTTCTCTTCCCGTGGGTCCGTGATGGAGGTGAACACATCGGTCATGGCCAGCACGCCACAGCCATACGGCCTTCTGTACTGGACATGAGCTGGACCTTTCTTAGAGTCATTCAGCAACATCCGGCCTGCGAAACAGCCCAAGAGATTACGCACCCCTTCCTCAAAAAGCACTTATATCTCTCACTACTGCACAACATTAGTCCAAAAGTCCTAAAGATTCAGTATCTTGTAAAAGCAAGCACTCAAAAGTATAGTTCAAAGACGACCATACACAGATATTGATACTAATAGTCACTTCTAACAGTAAGATTAAGGGAAATGGGGCTAAAAGGGCTGAAATAAAGATTTTAAGTCATCAGGGATGCAATCAATAGAGGAAAAAACTATCCATTTCAAGAGGGGTAAATATATGATGTATCGGGTTACATAATGGATCAGGTTCTTCAGCTTGCGCTAATGGGGGCGTAATTGTCAGTTAGACACAGGAGGCCCCAGCAAACACAATCCAATTGAAAATGTGAATTGTAACTTTAGAGAACATTACAGACATGGTTCTGACCACTCTCAGCTAAGTCCAAGACCTCAGATGGATTCAAATGTCAAGCTCGGTATCCTATATAACCAGTCAAGGTAAGCTCATCATCTCTAGCTGAGAGGCTTACCAGTTCTGATAATGTGTGCCACGATGTAGAGATCTCGTTTCATGTCCTTACTGCTCAGATCCTGTGAAGGAAGCAGAAATGACCACCACGGTCAGCCTAGGATTTGGCCCTGATTCCCGAGCCTCGGGGGTTGAGTCACACCACACCACACCACACCACACCACACCACAGCACACCACACCTCCCCATACCTCCCATTATCTGGGTTGTTGCTAGCCTCCAGGCTGCACACACTAATTGTCTATCTGTGCACGACACTACATCTCTTCACTGCATTGTTTTGTGAACTGTCTGTATTTTCTTTAAATTTTCGAAGCAACCTTGGGTGTCTTAAAAGGCGCTTTGTAGATAAAATGTATTCTTATTTATTTACTATTATCAGAATAACAGAATAAAGAAGAGATTTTTCTCAACAATATCTTGTGAAAAAATAGTCATATTTTGTCTACATAAGAATATTTATGTACATACGTAAGAGTTACGTTATGTACATAAGAGATTTATTGTAAATAAGATCTTAAGTCTGCATTTGCAGACACCTCAGATACCCCCGACCCGCCCCGACCCGACCCACTTACTGTGAACAGAGCACACAGTCCGTCGGACTTCTCTGGATTTCTCGGTCCTCCGTTCTTATTCAGCTTTACAAGAAACTTCTCGCTGAAAGGCAGAACATTCCCACGTTAGTGCGGCAGGGACCAGAGGCCTCCTTTTTCAGCCTGAACTGCTTGGTGCTCCAGATCAGTTCAAGAGAGAGCTGGCTCTGTGAACAAGTCTCCATGGCACACACACCCATCTGAGCTGTGGATGATTAATGGATGCGCTACCACACGAATGTACTGTAGCGCTAAACCACGTCGCCCCAAAATATCATCAAACTCCTCATGTGAGTGCAACAGCTCAGTCAGCACTGTACAGTACGGTACGTGTTTGTTTGCCCATGCTCTGAAAATATACACCTGCATTTATTTGAAGACGGAGTGTCTGTATTCTTTTTTTCTTATTTTAATTTTTTTTAGCGTGGGTGTAGCCAGCCACCGCCGGGAGTTACCGTAATTTCCCGACTATTAGCTACGGCTTATACATTGATTTTGCAAATTTTCTTCAGCTATGAGGTTGATACAGGGGGGCAGTTACTGTAATATGGTGTTAATATGGTTTTGTTCCTTTTAACTTGCATAAAACACTGTCCTGCGGCTTATACACGATGCGGCTTATGTTGTTACATCTGTTATAGGGATTTTTATGAACTGTACCTGCACCACAAAGCGCACCTGTCGTTGGATAAGACAGCGGCGTCTAGCAGCGTTTCTTTCCCTCGCAACAGACTCTCCGTCTCTCTGTCAGTACAGTACAGCGCAGTACAGCACAGCACAGTGTGTCTCTGTTCCTACCTGATGCATTTGTTGTCTCGGGCGTCGTAGAGGCTGAAGAGGACGTCGGTGTCCTCGCTGATGCTGTTGTAGGTGAAGCTCTTCAGGTTCAGAGAGAGGTGGTGCGCCACCGGGGCACGGCACGGCTCGCCATGCCGCTGTCGAGGGTCTCCTCCCTGAAAGAGGTCATTTGATTTGATCCGTCATTCAGTAGCCCCCCGAATGAATAGCCATTAAATAGTAAATCAAATTAAATTGTAATTAAAGGGCAGACACGGTTTAAAAATACACCAAAAATAAAAGTTTAACTAAACACTAAAACAAGAAGAATGCATTACATAAAGATAATTCAACTAAAAAATTAAATTCATTAACATGTGGGCTACCATTCACACATAACTCTATGTGCTGCTAGTCACTCGTGTACTAACTGACCTGCTCGCCCACTCACTAACGATCATGGAAACTCATTAGTGGTGCGTTTGCTTTTACCTGCGTTTGACTGGGCTGGCCACAGTGGCGACTGGATGCATGCTGAAGAACAGGGACACAGAAGCCAGAATCGGGAATTCTTTATCGACCGTGCGAGAATTACACAAATATGACCTCAATTCTCTAAAAATCTGCAAAACCTCACATCAAATTTAGAACACAGCCACACAGTATAGGTATGCGGGCGAACACACACACACACACACACACACACACACACACACACACACAAAAGAAAACACTATATTTGTATTCTAAAGCTCTGGCCGCATATGAGTCAGCTTCTTACGGGTGATTTGATAATGGGATCACTATCTACCCACACATAAACACACACACACACTCACACACACGCACACAGACGCACACAGACACACACACACACGCGTGCACACGCGCACACACACACACACACACACACACACACACACACACACACACACACAAATGGGAGCAGTACTGTATGTACCTACAGCTTCATTAGCATACCAACATTTCCTACATATTCCTTCTGAGCATTTAATACTGATGATGATATGATGATAATGTTTTTCATTGATAGGATCCACTGAATTTTATCGCTACACTTGTGCGCTCACACGTGCGCACACACACTTGCACACACACACACACACACACACACACAAAACGTACCATTTTATAAAGTTCAGAGACACTGAATATTTCCGGGTCAACCATCTCAAACTCTTTTCTGGGCACGAGGTCCAAGCCGAGGTGTCTGCAAAGGAAGAGAGTTGTTTGTGAAAGTGCTTTGCTGGCACATACATACATCTGTGTTGATGGAGGATATACAGCAGCATTTCATTCCGCTTTCTATCTCACAATGTCTTGTAACAGGACCTCACTGACCACTACGCTAACCTGCTTTACTCCTCTCTCTTCAAATGGGTCAGCTAAACGGGTAATCAATAATGAGCTCCACAGTCTCTCCAGCAAAGAGCCCTTTTTCCCTCCTACTGTTCCCTCACACTTGGACTCGAGGTGTATAGATCTGAATCTTTTATGGTGCTTCATAGCCATGTTCATTGTTAATGGGCCTGCCAGCTGATTCACGCCGCCTACCAGCCCTATTCAAGCACGTACTGTATGTATATGAGGGTGGTCTTTTTCAGGCCTCCTGTCACTCATGCATCCGCTGCCTTTCAAACGGCACGGCTTGTCAGATGTGTTTAACACCCACCGCCACTGTCTTCGGCTCCGCCTCCTCTCTGTTCGCCGATCAGCCCTTCAAAGGCCTCCTCAATAGCTGCCTACTTCATTTGTTCTGCTCGAGTATAACATAGGCAATGTATTGAAAATGCTAGCGCTAATGACATGTTGCATCCTTTTCCGATTTCTCAACCGGTCCGTTTATTAGGGCATGTTAAATAAAATGTAGCCTGGAGAAATGGCTACCAATGAGTGTCATCTTAATGCAGTCACTCTCACGGCGTTGTTGCTGCTAGATCTGTTCCACTGCTGCTGCTGGCTGCTGGGGGAGCTTCTTGCTGCTTTCTCCGTTGTGCCGATGCATGGCTGCGTGAATTGGCAGGGAGTCTGTGTCCACAGCAGAATCTTACTATCATACTGCCAAGACTAAGTGTACTGCCTTCAGATATGTAGTTATATAAATCCCACATGTGATGAAAATGGTCTTGACTGGATGTAATCTCACAGTTCAGCGTAACTTTCAGAGCTGAAAGGTCCCCAAGATTCGCCTAAAAATACTTGGTATGCGCTGTGTCTTTTGCATGCTACATATTCAAACCTGGCTAAGCACTTTCAGATTTGAAAAGAATCACACAAGTTTTCAGCGCAGCAGTCTGGCTTGAATTGCTAACGACATGAAGGATTAATCAATTATTTATCCGTAGGTTCGTTATAATTTTCCATCCTGCTGAAGGAACACAATCTGTACTTTTTAGGCAGGTGGTGATGCATGACCCTTTCAGCTTCTTTCAGTCCATCATTCCAACTGCTTTAAGTGGTAATTACATGGCCAAATTGGGCAAGAAAAGCTTTTTTTTAATTCTTAAACCTGAGGCTGGGGTGTCAGGAGAGGGACAAGGCATAAATGTGGAGAAAATACGGAGTTCAGCTTTAAGATATCTTCAGGGTGCAATATTTTGTGACCTATCAGCAAAAAAATACATGATGTTTGCATTGGCCACATGCAGGTATCTGGTTCGAAAGAAAATGGAGTAGGTCATTCGTCAGCCCTTGTGGTGAACTGCCTGAGGCTCCTAAATAAATGTCAGAGTTTGCAATTCCTTTGCTTCTGATCTCTCTGCCTATTTACCAAGATCGGAGACCACATTGCTTGGTACCTCTACCCCACCATAAATAGCAATTAATTCTCGGCTAATCGCATTTTATGGTACGGTAATGACAGAGACCAATCAACAGGGTCACCCAGACAAGCAGGTCCCCTTATAGGGATGGCTCTTACTCATTGCCCCAGTCCAGTCGTAATGTGATATGGCGCTTGATTTCTCGAGTCTGCTCCTGCGTCATGTGACCCGAGATGAGCTGACGGCGCAGGTCAATGAGCTCGGTCATCACCTGACGGAGCTTCTGGAAGAGCTCCACTCTGTGCTTCTGCAACAAACCAATCACATGACACGCTGTCAACTCCACACCACACCCCAGGGAACCCCCACTGAATACGGTCAGCTTTGTGCATTATTTCAAAGGCATATTTTGGACATTTCATTGTTTATGTAACTCAACAATGGGAAGAATGGGTTGGCAGATTGAGAGAGAAAAGGAGAGAGACAGAAAGAGAGACGCTATACAAGGCAGCAGAAATCAGAGTTACACATTAGCCCTGCTTGACAGGATGTTACATCAGCGCAGCCTGAGGCTTGCTTCCTGTTTAAAGGCTCTGGGAGAGATTATGCAACCCCCTATATCACCACGGCAACGCAGCTACTCTTACAGAGTAACCACATACTCTCTCACACACACACACACACACACACACACACACACACACACACACACACACACACACACACACACACACACACACACACACACACACACACACACAGACACATACACAGACACATACACAGACACACACACACACACACACACAGAGAGACACAGACACACACACGCAATATGAAAGCACATAAAAGACAAACATTGTGCATCATTGTTAAATGAAACTGATTAAATAAACTCTCACCACATAGAGTTGTTTCCATAACACTGCCCATTCTTGCAATGTACTGGTGGTTTCTGTGATGATGGGATCTTCCAGGGGAACAACGGTCTCCCCCTGCCTGTGACAACGACAGAGACATACGCACACACAGTCTCCATTAGATCAAGTGCAAACACCGCTGTGATCCTTCAGCACATGACAACCACGGGGAAGACTGGGAGAAATTGGGTTTGTCTCCTTAATGCACAAAGCAGGTTCTTCATAAATAACCCAGACGAACTAAGATATTTCACTTTGAGCATTTCGGTGGGCTTTTGTGTGCATGTGCATATGCGATGTGTGAGTGTGTGTGTGTGTGTGTGTGTGTGTGTGTGTGTGTGTGAGTGTGTGTGTGTGTGTGTGTGTGTGTGTGTGTGTGTGTGTGTGTGTGTGTGTGTGTGTGTGTGTGCGCGTGCGTGTGTGTGTGCACATGTGCACTCACCCCCTGTTGCTCACAATGGCTTTCTTCAAGTGTACATAGTTGATAGGAAAGATTCCCTTTAAGAAAGAAGCAAAATAAATTATAAATGCAGCTCCCTTCATGGTCTTTCCCTTAAATTCAGTAATGCTAAATCAGTCTTAATTTACAAATGAAAAGCCGTCAAAAGGAGTTTTAGTCTAAAACTACTTAAAAGGCATACAAAAACCACCAGTAAAATTTAGCTGACATGCTATCTGGTGTGCTTGCCAATATAGTTAGCATCGTCATGCTGTGAAAATTCCTCTATTTTCACAGGGTGCTCTGTCCAGGAGCCTAGAAGCACATAGTGCATATCTTAGGCTCATCTGTCCCTCATATACTACATAATCATAAACTGTACCATCAAAAACAGAAATAGAAGAACATACAAAAACTAGATGCCTATGAAAACCTCTGAAAAGTGGCAAATTCTTGCATAGTGTTTGCTTTAAAGAATTACTTCTACATAGACTCCCAACCTGACATAATGCATGCATTGTGTCTATTAGCATGATACATTCATTATGTAACACCAGACGGCTGGTCTCACGGGCAAAGTAAAGTGGCTGCCCTGCTGCTAGTGAAATCCTGTGATCTATGCATGCAAACATAGACATGACTGTGTTATAATACCTTGACTGTAGGCTTTCGAGTGGAGAAACCTCTGTACCATCCTATAACAGAAGTCATACTGTGTCATTCTACAAGGCACATATCCTACACAATTAATGATTTCTGGTCATTGTTTAAACTATCGCTATATGAAATAATAATATTATTTTAATAACAGCACATAACATTAATAAACAATTCATTACATTAATAATACATTAACAACAGTGCTTTATTTCAGTGCATGGGTATAAAATATTGCCTGGTAACGGTTAACTGTAAAAATCCTCCGCATGACACAGCGCCAAAGTGACACGGTTCAGGTTAGGTCCCTGTGGAACTGTTGACTCACCCTCGCACTTCTCCAGAATCTGCACCATCTCCCCGATCTCCAGCAGCAGCGCCTGAGCCACGGAGCTACGGAAGCTGCAGACCACTGCAAACAAGAGCACAGAACCACCTCTGGTCAAGCCGTGCTGAACACACACAGGACCACACACAACCTCTCTGGTTTAGCTATGCTAAACACATACAAGACCACACACAACCTCTCTGGTCAAGCTATGCTAAACACATACAGGAGCACACACAACCTCTGATCAAGTCATGCTAAACACATACAGGAGCACACACAACCTCTGATCAAGTCATGCTAAACACATACAGGAGCACACACAACCTCTGATCAAGTCATGCTAAACACATACAGGAGCACACACAACCTCTGATCAAGTCATGCTAAACACATAGAGTGTAATGAGGATGAGCCAGCTTTACCCCCTTCTCTCTCAATCTATTTGTATTAAATTCTTAGTGAATTTACTTAGTTATTAGTTAGTGGCACCTCTGCACAGGAAAGTTGAGCTGCTAAATGCCATTTCACTACAAGTATCTCTATGTATGTGACAAATACAATCCTTGTATCCTTGTAGGCTAACCTTGTAAACTTGTATCCTTGTAAGCAACATGAATCAATGCTTTCTAGCTAATCAAGTCCAGTAAGGGCAAGGAGTTTCCTTCACATCCTTTGACATAATACCAGAGCACGCTAAAGACAATGGTAAGATAATCACAAGAGCTAAAAATCGTAGGATATAAGCATACATGGATTCATTAATATGAAGACTGACAATGTCATAATGTCAAGAAATTGCCTACTATATAATATAATCCATTTAAGGGATGCCTTGTTCTGTTTAATATGTTGTAGCAATGCTATATAAACGCCACAGCCCAACTCCAATGCTAATGCTTAGAGTGTTGCTCAAACAGATGCCATTGGTACCACTAGAATTTTCTGCTAGGAAAAAAAAAGAACTGAAACGCTTAAAGGTTTATCCTAATGAAACATATCTTGACAATGATGAACAACAATGACCTGAAATGATAGAGAGAACATTGTGGAGGTTTAATGACTTTGCCTCTATCACCACCACTATACGTTGTATTCATCCTCTGTCCCTGAAGGAAAAAGAACTTGCGCTTAATGCAATTACATATGCCATACAAATGGCTACTTTGACGGGCACAAGCAAAATGGTCTGCATTTATAAAGCACTTCTCCGCTGAAAGCACTCAAAGCTCTTCTCTACCTGCTCTAATGCAAGACTCTGCGAACACTTTGGAGGTTCAATGTCTTGTTCAAGGACACTTTCTCATATTGCGAGGAGGAGCCAAGCTTGAACCGGGAACCCCCTCTTAGAATAGCGCAGAGCAGAGCAGGGACAGAGCCCCGTATCTGGTGGAAGAACACCAGATCACAAGTGTCGGAGCATGCGGCTCAGGTTTTCAGATGTTGTGCAAACCCGTTCGGTTAAATGGCAGGTTCCAGTACTTTCCGGGGTAAAAAAAAAAAAAGAAAGAGCAGGTGAGCATTCCCTTTGTGTGCTAGAGATGATTCATCCCGGCGGTAGAGGCTCTCTCTCTCTCTCTCTCTCTCACTGGAGAAAGTGTAGTGGTGAGAGTGTTTATTTTAGTCATATCTATTTCCTTATGGCAAGACTCCACAGACGCTCGCTAAACCCACATATGTGTACAAAAACGCTCCCCACTGCAGCGCTTAGGAGAACCGGTCCATGACTCATGACGATAATGAACCAATCAACAGTTGCAGAGGCCCAGTGTGGGGGAGGGGCCTCGGGCCTCAATTTTCCTACTGTGGTAACTATAGCAACAAAATATATGCACTAACACTAGGTTATCTTCTTTGCCAGATTACATCCACCTCTGTACACACACACACACACACACACAGAGAGAGAGAGAGAGAGAGAGACACACACACACACATACACACACACACACACACACACACACACACACATACTCACAACAACACATGTAGATAGCCACACATACACTTATGTATAGGGCAAACAAATGATGGGGCAGAATATAACGCTGATTGATGCCATGACTCAGGCTGGCGCATCCTCTCGAGATCCTGAATCCCCCATAATTAGGGCCGGCACAGCACCAAGGCAGGGCGGGTTGGTTGGCTGTGGACGACGTGGGAAGGGAATGGCTCAAGAGAGGACTTCCAGGGTGGCGAGGGCGGACTAAATTCCTGGGCTGTGTGGAGAGGCGGCCAGCCTGGTGTTTGGTGGCGGAGAGAGAGAAGCAGGACTTGCCACAGTTCTGAAACAAGGCCACCCTCATTCTCCAGCTTACCCCAAACCATGCATGATGATGGCACCGCACAGTAGATCAAATGTGCTGAGATCAGAAATACCCTGCTTAAGGAATCAAGAGTCAGGCTTTACCGCTTATTTGTGTCCTGCTAACTTTCTGCTTGTGCTGATGTGTGCAATTTGGACAGGTATGTTATACACTTTTCATCGCTCCCCCAAAGTGTGTCATACCTAGGAGCTAAAGGTGTTATTGAAAGAGTATGTTTAGGAGTAAGAGCAAGCACAGCCTCACTTTTCTGGAAAAGTAGCAGCTGTTTAGTGTGTGTGTGTGTGTGTGTGTGTGTGTGTTTCTGTACAGCTGCTATTCCAAAACGACAATGCATGATGGCAGACAGATGCCGGAGCTTTACATTGCCTGCAGCAGCAAAGAACACACACACACACACACACACACAAACACACATTCTCACACACACACACACACACACACACACACACACACACACACACACACACACACACACACACACACACACACACACACACACACACACACACACACACACACACACACACTCGGTATAGTAATTGCTTTTATTTAAAAGCACAGTGTACTAAACACTCTCATCCCAATTCTTTAAATCAGATAATCTCAAGCTCTATTTCCTCAATAAGCTCTGTGGCACTGTCCTGCTCATTCCTCCCTCCACTGTTATTGTGATCATCACTCTACCCTATCAAACACAACTTCAACATGCTACTCCCATGAACGTCTACAGTGTGTGTGTGTGTGTGTGTGTGTGTGTGTGTGTGTGTGTGTGTCTGTGTGTCTGTGTGTGTCTGTGTGTGTCTGTGTGTGTGTGAATACACTGTGACAGGAGACAACACACCTCACCAAAGGCATACCTAGCTACATGCAGAGCCAGCTCCAATCAAGAGTTATGCATCTGAATACATCTGAACCATCACTGATCGCCATGTCCCATTCCAGGGGTCCATAGCAATAGCCACGGGAATGTAACACTGACAACTGACCCTGATAAACTCCACATCTACTGCATGTGGACTAGCTGTCCACTACCTGACCTGACAACACTGAGCAGACACAGAGTTGCTCTGAAAATGTTTAGTATGTTTCTGTAAGGCACTTCACAAAGTGCTCAGGGATCTCATCTCAATAATAATGCAACTGGTCTGAAGTATTGTGACTACACCATGATTTTAATCAGATGCGCTGGTGCCGGGCTTAGGGGTCCTCCACAAACAGGGACGGCAAATTCTCCTCTACTCACACACCTACTTCTGACCTCCATTTCTCTACGCACGTGTCCCGACCTTTTACCCATGACTCTGCGAACGCGTAACCCAAATAAACCCAGCAGCTCTGCTAGCGAGGGAGGGAGGCTTGGGATCATAGCCAGCCACCAAATCCACTTCATCTGTGTGAAATGAAGGACAGTAGAAAGTGGAGCGGTGAGCCATCCACACTCCCCTGCTGTGCCACCCCTCAGCTTGAAAGGTAGCTGGAACATCTGTTCACCGGAGGTCAGGACAACAAGCATGACACTCCACATATCACTCCCGATCAGCCAACATTTTTACACTAACCAGACAATCAGCTCCTCCCACATCATCTACTTTCCTCAACACCTCTTACTGACTGACAAACGCCCTTGCACTTACTGCTCATTTCTGCTGTTGTTGGCATTGTGGCACTAGAATTGATACTTAGGGGTTCACCTCAAAGGGCTCCTCAGTCACTTAAGCTTCACTGGCAGTATTGTCAGTCATTGTTACTGAAGGTCTCCTCTGTATTGTAGTTTGAATGCTATTCCTCATTTTGCAAGTCGCTTTGGATAAAAGAATCTGCCACATGAACAAATGTACAGTTAAAAGTGAAACCAAACTTCCTGCATCCAGATCTTTATCCAGATTAGTGTGTAAGACGATAACAGGGGATGACTGTCAGGAGATATGGATGACACTTGAAAATTATTTTCAATTCTGAAGTAATTAAGACCATTTGTTTATAAGCTATGTGAAAAGACACACAAACAAACACACACGCACGCACATACACACACACACACACACACACACACACACACACACACACACACACACACACACCTGATTACAATACCCTTTTCTGTCCGGCAATTGGGGACTAAGGTAGAAATAATGTTATGATAAATACACATATGATTAACAAAGGAACGTAGCTGCCACTGTAAAAAAAAAATTTAAAGTGTATTTCTGTATTCAGAATCACCAGAAAGACTGACTGAATAACTAATGATCATGAGGCTTGAGGCTGACTAACAATATTATGCTCAATTTAGTTTGAACTACACTGGAAATCTGAATGTTGGAATGTCCTTAAATTCACAACCATTCATCAATACAGGAGATTTATTTAAAATAGCAGTCAATAAAATTAACCAAATGAGTGCACTAAAGGTCACTACAGACACATCTAAGAGTAGATTATCCTACAAAGTCGTGGAAAATGCTAGTTGACCTGATATCTGCTGCTTGACTTGTTTAAAGACAACACAGCTGTTATTTCCCCCCTCCATGTGGTGGTCGTGGCTGTTCCACTATGATGTGAATTGACATGCTTCTGGTCCTCCATCCCCCCACACACTAATGACTCCACATAATCCCACCACAGACTTCGCCCAGCATCCTTTCCATCCCTCAAAGCCCTACAAATGCCAGCATCTCATAACGCTAAAAGACTCAAACCTGCTGTTGGGGGGAAACTATATCAAATAACCGAAGTGAAAAAGGTGTCCCATTTCCTTCATACTGTACCACGGGATTACAGTAGCATACAGTACATACATGTAAGGGGATTAGAACACAGATACACATGACCCTCCATCAGGAATTAAAAATCACACCTCATCTGAGGTTGCAGGGGGGGAAATCGGACTGCGACCACTAGCTCTTCAAACTATTACAAGCTCAAAAAGGTGTTAGTGAGTGTAGCCTATTTTCAGAATTGCAGGAAAACTGCTCTGTCTGTATGAAATGACTCAAGCACACTCATCATTACCATCTTCCATTGCCCTATAGGAGAACATGCTGATCTGACCAATGGCTGACTGCCCTAACAGCATGTTACACACATTCAGAGCCCAGACATTGAGACAATGCATAAAGACAAACAGATATGGACCTGTAGTATATGGGTGAGATTTATCAAGATGCATGATTAGAATATTAAGGAAAAACAGTTATAATAGTGACTTGATAACAGTGAAAACAATACATTGAAAGGTTACTGATGAAGTCACCCATACGTATATTAGTGGCGCACACACACACACACACACACACACACACACACACACACACACACACACAATAAATATACAATAAATATATATGTAATACATATTAAATAATAAATATGTATTTATTTATTTATGTATTTATATTTATATACTTCATATGAATAGGCATACCACCAAGTTTGTAAAGATCAAACTAGATCTCAGCAGACTAAATGACAGTAATGTCATCAGTAGTATCACATTAGCTTTCATTAACTCATCTTTTGTGGTTCGTGAAAGATAGGCAGGACAGGTATTTTCCTGGATTCATTTCGAAGCAGTTCCTACTCTGATAACGTCAAGATTACACTGAGAGAGAAAAATGACTCATTTCAAGCATGGGCACAATCGCAAACCCTCAACTACTGCTGGTAGCGCGTACACGAGTCTACATATCAGCACCACGGACAGCAACACTCTTTTACGGTCATCTCCAGATCTGATATATTAGAACCCCCAACCATCAGCGTATCGGTCGGTCGATATAGCTCCCCATGGAGAGATGTCAAAAAATACTGGTCTGAAACGTTGAGAAAAGACCGCTGATTTTAAAAGATTTGCTCTGCAGCTCCTCTGGGACTCGTTCGTGTTGATGTTCTGACGGGAAAGCAACACCCCCGCATTTTGAAGCTCGCCTACCCGCACCTGTTGGAGGTTCTCCGTTGTAACATCTCAGTAGCTCATGTCTGATTATGATTTCAGCGATATATATAATAAAAGATAAACTAATCCCTATGATTGTTTGGGGATTCCACTTACAATCGGTAGCCAAGGCTATCTCACAAAATGGTCTCAGATCTTAGGGTTAGTCAGATGATGTCAGGCCGTGAAGCCAGCAGAGCTCGCACTGAGAGATGGCCTCTAATTGCCAGAATTCTGATCAACAAGCGCGAAGCAATGCACGTAATTCTATAGCTTGGTTTCAGTAGGCTACATGTACACAATTTCAATGAATCATGATTCATTTGCTAAAGTAAACCTAACCTCGAAAACGTGAAGATATTAATTCATAATCATCGGATGGTAGCAGCAATGTTATTTAGCCAGTAGCCAACGAAACAAACCATGCAGGAAAAATTAGCTGAGATTGCTTACATGGCCATGAAATGATAGCCCATTCCCCTCCTCCCCCCTTTCCAAAATAAATATAATGCCTTAAATTAACAACATAAAACATAGATAAAAATAATTTTTTGTAAATTATACATTAAAATCAACTCACCAACTCCTAATTTCTCCTCCTCTGTAGGTGCCCACATTTTGCTGTAGGTCGATGCTATATCCTCACAAATCTCAACCTCATTCCTGTATGTCGTGGGAGGATGATCTTTGGATGAAAGCTACATCACTTTTGAGTTCGGCCTTTCTTGTTCTACACTTCATGCCATCGCGAAAGAATAAGATCGTGAAAACAAGCTCGAAGCCTGAGCCTGTGTGTCTCAGATCGGTTAGCTTCGCTCTTTCGACACAGCCTCCGCGCCAGCAGTTGATGCAGTCTCCAGTTGTGCACGGATATTGGATCTCCGAGCCTTATTACCGCAGGAGCATCCACACCGAAGCCAAACTAATTAGATGTATTTTTCGTGAAACCTCCTGAGAAATTGTACCCCCAACTCAGTCCCTAAAACGGGATATATCTTAATTAGGCCTCCCGTAATTTCCGCTGTTTAAAACGCCATATAACGACTGCGAGGCTTGTGTGTGAGCTGGTACTACTGACGGAGAATTCGTATACGAGCCTACAGCGTATAAGGATGCGCCATCTTCACGAGCATCACATGACACGAGCTGTCAGCAACGTTCTATGAAGGTTCTGAAGATGCCAGCTGTCTTGTCGGGTAAAAGAGCGATCATTATTTCTCATTGGTTAAAGCTTATACACCTTGGCAATTGAGACCTTTCTGATTCTCGATCTGCACCCATTGTTCGTCCCTTTGGCATATGAACCAGTTCTCCTTTGAATTATTTGGATGTGGCTATGTCAAGTGTCTACACACTGTCACCATCTCGACGCAAGCTATAAAATACATGCACACACGCTTGAAATGGGCTCCCGATCTAGGCTAGCGCTGATTTCAAAGGATTAAGCTACATTAATAAAAGTAAGATATATGCCACGTCTACTAAATTAATAAACATGGGATATTCCCATTTGACGCTTACGGGACAATAACATGATTAACAACGAACGGGGCTGTGATTAAAGCTCTGGACGAACAGTGATAGTCCACTTGAAACGAGGGAATGATTCACCACTCACTCAGCGCAGGGATGCACAGTTGAATGACTGCATTCCTTTTCAAAACTTGCTATTAATGTTTTCAAAATAAGAAGATGAGATGGGATGAGGTTTAAACACACATAGCACGAAACTGACTTTCTTGGCTATTCTATTGATAAAATATGTTACAGGGCAGGCATTCAACTCCGGTTGCCTAGTATTAAAGCTGCCTCGCTCTATATGCGTAGGCTACTGTCCGCATGGACTGATTTGGTGATGCACATCACTGGCTTTAATATTACAGTAGCCTAAGCGTCTCTCCCCTCATATAACTTAAGAACAATGCAAAGTCGTGTCCAAGATCAAGAGATGACTACTGCCATGACTAATGCCCCGTCCACAATACATTTAGACTGTTTGGGTTTGAAAAGTCATGGACCTGAAATCTTACCTGTTACACCTTCAAACAACAGAACTCCCTTCTCTCATGAGAGAATGACAATGAAGATTATAGGGACAAATCTATCACTTTCAGTGTGAAGAAACCCATATATTTAGAGGGGGGGGGGGGAGTGGACCCAACTTGATCATGGATTTTCTCCTGTGTTCAAAGTGCATAGTATCAAATATGGTCATCTAGAAATCTATCTGGGATTAAATTCACTACTAATCAAGTGCTAGTGGCTCCCCATTTCAGTCCTCAGGCAACCCACACAGACTGCAGTTGAAACAGTTGTAATAGTTCATGAAGCCAGATACTTCATGACTTTATGTACACCCAGCATAACGATTGCGAGACAGTTAGTCATGCTTATTTTCCGGGAAATGATATGACTGTGACTGAAGTGACTGCTTTAAATTGGATGAACAGTACTGCATACCATTAAAATGCCTGGCTTGGTAGTAACTCACAGGGCAATGAATATAGTCATTGTTCATAAAGTCATCGTCAGCATGACTGGGTTAGGGTAGTTAAAAGCTTCTCAGTATGGGTCAGAACAAACCGTTTCCGAGCATATGCCTGCCCTGTCAGTGAAAGAGGTTTGGACTACAAACATACTTGCTCCTTTTTGTAAAATAATTATAAAGAGACATCCCAAAATTGATATGCTCTCTGTCCTTGGAGTGGTTATTAATCCTTAAGTCAGACACTTCACACTTGAATTGTGAAATCATGCCACCCTGCTGTCAGTTTAGGTTTTGTAAGTTTAAAGAGCTGTCTTTAACCAAGTTAAACACAGAGAAGACTGTGTTTTATTACATTTATAGAAAAATACTTTAGATACATACATTCTGCACAAGTAGTAAGGTCCAGGGGCTTTACATCAGTGTAGCTTTTTGATAATTACATTAGAAAGGGGGGAAATCATTAAGAAAAAGAGAGAAGAGGGGAAAAAAAGTAAAAGTAACACTGGAAAACAAGTGCAGAGAAGAACACACCTGTTCAGCTCAGAGCGCACGCCCGGCCTGTCGGAGGCCGAGTCGGCGCGTTTTAAGTACACTAGCAAAACAGACGCCACTCGCTCGAGAAGGTTGCTCACGTTTACCCATTCAAAAACCAAACCAAAGGGAGTAAAAAAACGAAACACGAGCAAACACAAGCTGGTCTTCTTTTCAAGTGTTCTCCTGATACAGCATCAGCAAGTGGTGAGCGGATCAGGTGAGCTCCGAGAGGCCTAGTCGTCGTCCCCCCCCCCCCCCCCGTGACTGGGAGGGAGGCGTCTCTTTCCCTCTTCCGAAATTCCCGATCGGCCGTCAGCAGCTCACATCAGGCGTTTTTCTGTCCCTCACTCGTTCAGAGACAGGATGATGTCGTCCTCCAGATCAGAGTTGTCCGAGCTGTCTGCTGTATGGACGAAAACAAACAAACAAACAAACAACAACAAAAAAAAGTCAGGGCACACAAAACTGGTATGCTGTCTCATATTGAAACTGGACAAAAATATTGGACCCCACCTACAAAATCATACAATATTATGTATGTAATGCAAATAATTGATTAAGACACTTCTCACTTCTCACAACAGCAGAGGGCTTTTTCAGAAGGGGCCATCTTATCTTACACTCTGCACGCGCTCTATTTTCATGTGAAACTTTGCCAGACTTACTGTTATCCAGGACTAAGTCTGCATCATCGTCATTATCATCAGAGTCGTCATCATCATCATCGTCATCATCATCATCCTCTCCCTCCTCTTCAAGCAAACGCGCCACCTCTTCATCATCTGATGGAGAGAAGTCGTTGTCGCCATCCTCCTCCTCGCCATTGTTGTCGTTCAGCTCCGCCAAGATGGGGTCTGTTTCAATATCATCCATGTCGATGTCGTCGATGTCGTCATCAGAGTCATCGTCATCATCATCATCTTCTTGATCGTCCTCGTCCTGAAGGTGAAGGTCAGAGTTAACATGGGCCAGGGGTCAATGTGCCATCCCTTGCCATACAAAACCACATCATACTCTGATTTCTCAATATCTACGGCCATTAAACACATCATCTGTATTTCCTGATGTCATGGTTAATACGGTTCTCAATAAAAACATTAAAAAAAAATTGGTTTTTTTAAATGGACAGAGGCCAATCAGACAAGTATTTCCCATCACTGTGGTGGATATTCAAATTCCCTTCATTTTCTTCTCTGCACGTACTAATACTTGTAATGGTCTTCCATTAGGTCATTCTATATAATTAAAAAAAAAAACACTACTTGTGATTTATTTTTCCCTAGATTTCTTCAATAATGAGGATATGCTTGCTATATTGCTGTATTTTGTCTAGGGCTGAAATATTAGTTCCTTGCTTGATTACTGGTTCCCTCGGAAAAGCACTTCGACATTTACACATCTGAAAACAGATTGCAGACATTAACTTTTTGTTCTGCCTCCTGATCTCACTCACCTGGTCTTCCTCATCCTCCTCTTCCTCTGCCAATCGTTGCCTCCCCACCTCATACAGCCTACACACTGTGTCCATGTTAATTGCGTCCTGGTTCTGTTAAGAAAGACAGATATCCACAGAAATATAACAATTCAACACACAACACACACAAGTCATTGTTTTGTTGTTGTTGTTGTTGTTTTGTTCCAGACAAAGATCTTACCTCTATCACGGCCAGGTAGCAATCTTTTGTGTCCGTGCACAGATCAAATATATTCCTCTTCACATCAATAGTGGCTGTGTTTTAAAAAATGAATGAAATTAAATTAAAAAAATGAAAAACGTTCTAAATAGCAAACATTGTGTAATGTTAAAAATCCTTAACATCTGAGTATTTAATGGTTAACCTGTTTTGTTTTTTTCTCAAATAGAAGCATAAAAAGGAGAGGATGGGCAAGAGAGAGAAAGGAGAGATGAAATATAGTATGCACATCTGTATGAGTGTGAGTGTGTGTGTGTGTGTGTGTGTGTGTGTGTGTGTGTGTGTGTGTGTGTGTCAGAGAGAGAGAGAGAGAGAGAAAGGAGAGATGAAATATAGTATGCACATCTGTATGAGTGTGAGTGTGTGTGTTTGTGTGTGTCAGAGAGAGAGAGAGAGAGAAAGGAGAGATGAAATATAGTATGCACATCTCTGTATGAGTGTATGTGTATATGTGTGTGTGTGTGTGTGTGTGTGTGTGTATGTGTCAGAGAAAGAGAGAAAGAGAGAGAGAAAGAGAGAGTCTGGACATCTACCGATGGGTTTGTAGTCTGTGGCATCAAATGTGCGGAAGGAGGAGCCAAAGGGACTCTTCATCTGCTGCTCCAGCATGTCGTCATCATCATCAGCCTGCCGCATTGCTAGGGGACAGCGTCACACAGGCACACGTTACCATGGAAACTCTGCTGAGTGCTTCCCACTGAGTACATTCTCACTCACAAAAAATCACCTTACTCTCCTTACACCATAACTCTACAACCTGTGTGTGTGTGTGTGTGTGTGTGTGTGTGTGTGTGTGTGTGTGTGAGAAAGAGATTCACTTCATGGGTGAGGTGGGCCAAACTGGTCATACGTTCAACACAAATGACCTAGCAAGAAGCCCAGAGTTAAAGCTCAGTTTAAGACCGAAGTGGTGTGGCAGTAAAACTAGTTTATATCATGTGTAGAGAGGACTCGGAAGACATTTTTGTCTTGCATTGACTGTCATGAGCAACAAAAATGATCATAATGCTTAAACGTATGTTTACCTCCGTAGATAACAGTTCCATTGTTATTGAACACAATTCTGCACTGATCAAGAGCTGGGACCGTGTGAAGCAGGTGAAATGTCCGTAGATCCCACTAATACGTCCATTAAGGAGTGAATACCATCACAGGGTGTCCAAACAAATAAACCAAAGACATACAGAATAAACAAGCACATAACACCAGTGTTTCCCACAGAATTGAATTCTATTTGTGGTGACCAGTTTGCAGAATCCACCTGAATGCAACAGTTGAACAGTTTAGTTAGTGCAGTGCTGTTCTGATGCTAACCAGATTGTGGTCCTCAATGCCCTGCAGGATTGGTAATGCTCTCCTTAAACGGGCATGTAGGACTGTTCAGAGACAGAGAGAGACAATAACAGGCTGCACAAAGGTGCGCACACACACACACACACACACACACACACACACACACACACACACACACACACACACACACACACACACACACACACACACACACACACACACACACACACACACACACACACACACACACACACACACACACACACACACACACACACACACACACACACACTGAAAGAGCTCCGTCCAATTTAGATACAGTAATTTCCCGCATATAAGCCGCATTGTGTATAAGCCGCAGGACAGTGTTTTAAGCAAGTTAAAAGAAACAAAACCATATTAACACCATATTAACTGCCCCCCTGTATTATTAACCTCATAGCTGAAGAAATTTAGCGAAATCAATGTATAAGCCGCGGCTAATAGTCGGGAAATTACGGTAGCACAACATAGAATATCATTGTGTGGTGGTCAATGCTGATATTGTGGTGAGACGCCACACATACGTCGATGTATGGGAAACACTGCAACACACACAGGCAACACTGGTAGTGTGGGAAGGATACGATCTCTGTGTTGATGATGACCTCCTGACCACTGGGATGGAACACGCCGCTGATGTTCATGTTGAACTTGTCAAACTTGTGGATGGCTTGAGCGGAGCGAACGTCCCATAAGACCCCGTCATTCAGGACCAGATCGTCCGTGGAGTTGAACGTGGCGCAGTTCTTCTTGTAGTTGTTCGCCAGGTCGGGGTTGTTGAGAGTGAGCGTTTTTTGGCCTGTCTGGATGTCGTATATCTAGCAGAAGGGAAAGTCAATCGTTATTTGGTCATCTTCATACACCTGTTGTTGCACACAGTGCTGTAACATAACGGCGAATACTTACATGGGCGACGTGCTCTTTCGTCCCGATGACCCGGTCTTGAGAAAGTTTACTGAACTCCACGTAATGATCGTCTAAAAAGGAATGCCTGAAATAAACATGACATTTGACGCCTGTCAACTCGTTTCGTTCTCAGATCCATTGTGTCAATAATACATTTATCAGTAACGTTTAACAACTTTGGTCTAGGTAAAATTTGGCGTGTTTTTTTTTAACCAACGGGACGCTCGCTAGTGCAGACTTTGCTGATGCAAAACCCCTTCACCCGTATTGTGCATGCTCATCTAAAAAGACCTGCTTATTCTGAGATCTTGTCGAAAGAGAAACAGGTCACTGGTGTTCGCTGCAATCCCTGTCCTGCTTTGCTGGGATAGTCCACCTATGTAGCGCTCACTCTCCAAGCTCGACGCGCAAAGTGGAGTCATGGGTTAAACACAGACTAGCTGGGCACTCGGGCTGACAGAGCGCCATGTTCCATGTGCTTTAAGTAAGGCCCTCACGAATAAGTCATGAGCAGCCATGTACACGCTGCTCGCGCGCGGCCCAGGCTCCGTGCTGACAAGAGAAAAATCTGCTCTCCCGTTTCCTCTGACACACTCAGCGTTAGCTTGTCCTAGTTCTTACTTCCTGGAGCAACATTTTACAGGAACAGGAGATGTGGGTCTTTTACTACTAAAATAATGATAAAATACATACAGTATTCTGAATGAAATCATTCGGATAGCAACATGGGTGTTAGCACGGCTCCTGACTAAAATATTGTTTCTGTTCTTCTTTTAGAGCAGGAGTTCCCAGTGCTAGTGGGCTAATATGAAAAAATACACTGATATTCCACATCCTCTGGCTCAATAAATAAACAGAGCAAAGATTTCACAGATGACATATTGCAGAAAATGTGGGAGGAAGTGAGCCTCAAGAAGACTGACAACACAACATGAGAATATGCAAGGGGGACAGTGGAGGGGTCGAAGGGGGAACTAAGTGGAAGGTCAGGAGGGGAGCAGAGAGGGAGGAGTGTGTGGGGTGCGCAGGTACACACAGTCGCATATGAACTCACTTCATGATGAAGACGGATTTCATGCCCCAGAGGGCCGAGAGAGGGTAACTCCAAGAGGCCGAGGTGAGCAGCAGAGAGCCATCCTGTGGGAACAATTACAGGGCAGTGGCGAGAGAGGAAGGGAGATAGTGAGGGAGAGGGAGAGAGAATGAGAGAGGGAGGGAGAGGGAGAGAGAATAAAAGAGAGAGGGAGAGAGAAAGAAAGAGAGAGATATCAGTGGGTGCTGCTCTGACACATACTGTAAGCGGTTACGCAGGCAACTGGAAACAAAGGAAGGAACTCTGGTCTATGATGCATCGGCTTCAAGCTTTTTCTAAACATGTATCCACATAAACAATACTCATATTAAACTAGTGAGTGGGTGTCAACGTGAGTGGAACGAAAAGTAGCCATTGAATAACCATTACAAACAGCTTTTCGCTTTTATTTCTTTCTTTTTTATTTATTCAGTTAGTTAGTTTTATGGAAGGCAGGCTACAAGTATATCTCTAGATGATATGAGGACCTGAATGGACAATGTTATAATAATATAGTGGTATACAGAAGCACTCTCAATTTTTCCTTGGTTCAAAAATTTTAGCAGAGCAACCTGTTTGAACCTGGAGTCCTCCAACACAAGCACACGTGTGTGGATACCACTGTAAGGGGTTTAGAGCACTCCTCCTTCTGATAATAGGTGACTTTTGGTGGGAAGTAATCACAATACAGTAGATTTTGCTTTTGGAGGATGTATTTTGATATGTTTAATAACATATGAATCTATAATGAATGATTTTGATGTTGACAGGAGATATAGGATTCCCCTGTACATTTTGTGAGCTGGAATATCAAATATTTTAATCAACCTTTGAAACGCAAAAATGTCATTTCAATCGATTGAATGTGGGAATAGCTTTTCTTCAGAAAATGCATTTGCACACATCTAACCATTTTAGACTGAGAGGAGGGTGGATAGGCCAACTACAACCATTTTGCTTTTCATAGCCAATCGAGGGGTACAGCCATCTTATTTTGTGAAAGTGAGTGGTACCGCTAAAAGTAAAAGCAAAAGAAGCAAGGACTGAACAAGAAGCTATTATTATTTTTTAACACAGGCTGGTTTCAGATTATAAAATGATCCAACTCTGCACCTAAACACCAAGTGCTTGTATGCCTGAGGTAAAGGCTGTGGATTTCTAAATCAATGTTAGTGGGATCCTTGTCTGTCCTTGTCTAATGTATTGCAGTTGCACTCAACCGCAACTGCAGTGCAATACAACACAGCCAGGGGCCATGTGTGAATGGCCTTGAGATGGGTGAACAGAACCACAATAAAACACTTATAGCAATTATTGTTTTAAGTGAACTCATTAAGAACATATACACATAAATAAAATAAATAATAATAACAATGTCAGTCCAACCACTACGCCTGAAGCACATCGGTGTTTGGCTTCATCTTTGGACGGCTCAGGGACGTGCTTTGTTTGCTGGCCCCAGTGAGCAGCAGACTTGGACTCCATACATCCACACACACTGAGCTCCATCTGCCCTGTTGGGCTCCCTCTCCAGATCCCTCTTTGTTTCAACCAAGCACATCTAACATGCTGCTCACTCATTTAAACAAACATACTGATAACAAAGACTAACAGACCAGGACCGTTCGTTTAAAAGATTGTGAATTGGAAGAGGCCGCTCTGAATAAGCCTGTTGGGCTTTCTGCCTCTCCCTGCACTGCACTGCTTACTATTATCTTTAGTCGCATTTAATGTATTCTAAAATTGTCGAAAAAAAATAAAATAAAATAAAAGCTAAAAGGCCGAACGGAGCCACTCTTGACTGGTTTCGAGAGTGCAAGCGTGTGTGTGTGTGAGAGAGACTGTGTGAGTGAGAGAGTGTGAGTGTGTGTGTGTAGGGGGAGCGGGTTTACCCCGGGAGGGTTCCAGGTGTGTGTGTGTGTGTGTGTGTGTGTGTGTGTGTGTGTGTAGGGCGAGCGGGCAGGCTTACCCGGGAGGGCTCCAGGTGTAGATGTGTGTGTGTGTGTGTAGGGCGAGCGGGCAGGCTTACCCGGGAGGGCTCCAGGTGCGTGATGGCGGAGCTGTGGCAGTTGTAGCTGGCCTCCTCCTGGCCGGTGAAGACGTTGTAGAGCTTGAGCTGCCCGGTGCAGGTGCCCAGCATGAGGAAGCGCTCGCGCGCCGAGAAGGCGCAGCACATGAAGCCGCTCTCGTCCTCGTCGGCCTCGCGGAACACCGAGATGGGCCGGAAGCGGCTGAAGATGAGGTGGCGGTCGAAGCAGCCGCCGTCCACGCCGCCGTACTTGGGGTAGACGGTGCGGCGCGTGTGGCGCGGCGCGAAGTTGGCGGGCGCCTGCCGCCGCTGCTTGGGCTCGGGGCACTGGTGCGGCGTGAAGAGGCTGAAGAGCGGGCACGTGGTGACGGGGTTCTTGCAGCGGGCGTGCTGCTCGCGCAGGTACTCGGTGATGATGCTGTCGAGCGCCGGCGGCGAGGGCAGGTGGCGGTCCAGCTGCTTCTTCATGGCGGGGCTCTGGCTGAAGGCGCCGTGGTCCGACTTCTGGCGCAGCACGCGCGGCTTGCGGCCCGCCACGCACGGCGACGGGAGGCGCTCCCGCGTGAAGAGGATGCGGCCGATCAGCGGCGAGCCGTTGCTGTGGGTGACGCCCGCCGCCTGCGCGGACCCGCCCTGGGGCACGACGGAGGAGGAGGAGGAGGAGGAGGCGGCGGAGGAGGAGGCGGATGCGGAGGCAACGGCGGCGGACAAGGAGGAGGCCAGGGACGAGGAGGTGGAGGAGGAGGAGGAGGAGGGGAGGGGGAGCGCGTGGAGCTGGGAGGTGGAGGGGCGCGGCTGGGCGTGGAGGATGGGCGACGTGGCAGAAGCGTGGCTCCCCAGCCGTGCCGCCACCCCGTTGGCCAGCCGCGGAGTCCTGGGCAGGATGGGCACGGGCGCGCCCGGCTGCGCCAGCGAGACGGCGCCCGGCGCGGCGAAGGGCACCGGGTGACTGTGCGCCAGCGGCGCCATGGGCAGGTCGGCCTCCTTGGTCAGCGTGGTGGCCGTGTCGTTCAGGCCCTTGGCCACCAGGTGGTTGCGGATGAGCAGCAGCAGCTCCTTCTCGGGGAAGGAGATGCGCGACTGCGCCACCACGCTCGCCCGCTGCAGCCGCGCCAGCGACACGTCGGTGCCCATCAGCAGCGGCTTGCCCGACACGCGCTCGATCAGCTCGGCCGAGTACTTGCAGAAGCGCACGTGCTCGCTGCGCTTGTCCTGCAGCACGGGCTCCTTCATCAGCGTCTGGATCTGCCCGCTGCCGAACAGCGGCAGCTTGCTGATGATCTGCCGCACGGCGGCCGAGCGCGCCAGCCCCACCAGCGCCTTGCAGGCCAGCGCGCGGATCTGGTCGGCGTCCGTGATGGGCATCTTGACCGTGAGCAGCGACAGCAGCACCTGGTACGGACGGCAATGAAAGTGATGGGGATGGGGTCAGAAAAGCTGCCCCTGCAGACTATCTATATGAGCAGTCTGTGCTCAGACACGCACAGAGAATCTTGTCTGATGAATCACATGTTCTCCACTCTGAATACAAACTTTTACCATCATAGAGTGCCCCACTGCAGGCCGAAAAATTCACTTTTCCCAACTTCAGTCAGAGTTCTGAATGCTTCTAAGGCCAAAGGTGTTGTGCAATAAGGTTAGGGATGGTCCAACATGGTGTTTGTCTGTTTGTCTGTTCTTATTTTATCTTATTTATTCATTTGTTTTCTGCATGTTATGTGTAGGTATGTGTGCATGTATGTGTATGTGTATGTGTATGTGACTATGTGTATGCAGGTACGCATATATGCATTTATATGTCGTATGTTAGTGATGCACGGGTCGGCCCGTAACCCGCGGACCCCGCGGGTCGGGTTGGGGCGGGTAAAGAAATTATCACTTTATTTGCGGGGCGGGTTGGGGCGGGTCATTAAAAACAAAATTACATTTTAAAATCCATGTATGTTGCGTGCAATTCCCTATAGCCTATATTAAAGGAACCGTATGTAGGATTGTGGCCAAAACGAGTAGGCTATAGCCCACTGCAATTACTTTCAAAATACTGTTGCGCGGCGTATCCTCTCCCTCCCCTCTGAGTCGCGGTTGCCAGCTTGCTGCAGGATCCAACAGGAACAGCAACAGGCTGCTAGCTTTCAATGGCAAGTGCTAATGTTGTTTTCCTCAGCATAATGACAGAGAAACGAACTCTGATAATGCATTGCTAACGTCAGCAATGACTAGCCGTTATTGTTTCCCAAACAATTCCTTAACCTACCTTTTCAATTCAATGAGCCACCTCCTCCATATGGCTCCACATAACGTTATAGCCTACTTTGCACAAACATGCATAACTTGTTTGTTCGACTGTCATAGGCTATTTGAAATGTCAATTTACACTATAGCTTACAAGTAAGTTAGCCAAACTGATGAATCTTTATCTGTCCAGGAGCAAATTAACACTGACTGTCTTCAAATTCTTCTCCGTTTTCAGCAGCCTCAATCTCCTATACAAATCCTTGTTTTATTTCGGACGTATTTCGTAGGCTATAATGTTTAGCCTAGATTACAAACGCTGCTTTGTAGGTTTTTGCTGTGTATTTCTAGATTTTTTAAATGTGTAGCCTATCATCTGGTTATAATGACCTGATTATCGTTCATATTCATAATCATAGCCTTTGTTATTGCCAGTTTACAGGCGATGTTTCCAAGCACTTACAATGCCCAGTATGTAATAGTCGCGGGTGCAGGGCGGGGCGGGTTGTCAAAATAGATACAGTGGTGCGGGGCGGGCTGGGTTGGGCTAAATAATTTCATAAAAGCGGGACCCGCGGGTTGAAAAA
Organism: Sardina pilchardus; assembly: GCF_963854185.1. Lineage (NCBI taxonomy): Eukaryota > Metazoa > Chordata > Actinopteri > Clupeiformes > Clupeidae > Sardina > Sardina pilchardus. Next base: position 4,171,328 of record NC_084996.1, on the reverse strand, counting down.
ATACCCGACCCGCGCATCACTATCGTACGTGTATGTTTGTTACTTTTATGTGAGCAGCATGGTAGCAGTAATGCAGTCCAAGACAAATCTCCTTTGGGACAATAACGTATATTCTATTCTATTCTACCTTGATGCCGTTGTTGGACTGCACCACGTTCCACATCTTGGCCAGCACGCTCTCGCTGGCGCGGTGGCTCTGGGGCAGGCGGCGCCGCGGCGTGCCCCCCATGAACTTGCCGATGCTGGACACGCGCTTGTCGGGCGCGCACACGCAGTTGATGACCACCTGCAGCGCCGACTTCTGGATCTCGGCGTCGTTGATGAACACCTCGCCCTCGGCGACGACCAGCACGATGCTCATGCCTGTGGCGCGCACGCACACACACACAAACACACAGTTACCAACACACACACACACACACACACACACACACACACACACAGTTACCAACACCTTTAAGAGATATGAATAATACAACTGTGGAATGTACATTAAGACAAAGAACAGAAATGCAATGTTTTACTAGATAATTAAACCAAAAAAACATGTTTTACATTATTTAATAACAACATTGCCACTATTACTGTACTTCAGCACTACATTTTAGACAGACAAAGGGATGATAAGTGCTTAACTCGTGTACATGCACCTGAAGTTAAAATAGTTGGACTCCTGTACAGCCTTGACCCCAAGATGACAAATATTAAGCGGTTGTGCCAGCTACCGAAGGGCCTGAAGGGACCTGGGGTGTGTTCTTATTTATAGACTCTCATTTGAGACTGCGACTTGACTATTAGGTCAAACCCCAGTGTTTTCTGCTTGCAGTTTTATAAAGAGGTCTTGTTGATCAGGTCAAGCTCGGGGACATCAAGCAAGATTATGTGCTAGCATCAAACCTTATAGGGGAACCACCAATTGGGGGCAGCCGTGGTGTACTGGTTAGCGCATCGGGCTTGTAACCGGAGGGTTGCCGGTTCGATCCCCGACCAGTCCACCGCGGCTGAAGTGCCTTTGAGCAAGGCACCTAACCCCTCACTGCTCCCCGAGCGCCGCTGGTTGGGCAGGCAGCTCACTGCTCTGGGTTGTGTGATTCACCTCACTGTGTGTTCACTGTGTGCTGTGTGTTCACTAATTCGGTTAAATTGGGTTAAATGCAGAGAACTGAATTTCCCTCACGGGATCAAAAAAGTATATATTCTATTCTATTCTATTCAATTAGCGAGCTGAATGAACTTCCCTTTCAGTCGATTCCCTCGGTACAACACAGATTGTGTGGAATATCACGCCCAAGTTGAGCCAGACACACAGGGGCGTGACATCCTAAACAATCTGTGTTATGCTCCGAGTGAATCTGCTGAAAGGAAATAGCGGTTATACGCATAACCTTACGCTGCCCCTTGTTAATTGATACGGTGTCAACAAGATGGATGCTGAGAGAGAGAGAAGAGGGGAGGTGTCGTGGAAGAAAGTGGACAAGGGAGAGACGGCCTGGTCTTACTCACCCACGGTGGAGATGGTGGAGCCCCCCTCGTCCAGCACGGCCACTGAATCCGCCAGCATCAGCTGGGTCTTGGGCACCACCGTCAAGATGCTCAGGATGTCCAGAGCGTAACGTACCGTATCACTCCTGAAACACACACACACACACACACACAAGATGCCACCACATCACCTTTTCTCACTACAGAATAGGACTTGTGCAATGGTTAGTTATCCATGGTAAGAGTTGATAGTGACAAAAACATGGGCCAGCGTATTAATCGATCCTATGCTACAGTAGGGACCATTTCATAGTCTACAAATGCATGCTATGTGGACACAGTTCTAAAGACCAGACCAGTTCTAACATACACCATGACGAGCCACCTCATAGGGTGCCTCTCAACATCCCTCCTCGATCCTCGACGCTTAGTCCTCCAGGCTCGTTCCCACTGATCTATAACTAACACTGGATAGACTGTTGCCGCCGCATCATTCTTTATGTAGATCAGTGAGGACGAGGACTGAGGAAGGAAGGGAGGATGCATAAAAGACGAATGAGAGGCACCCATAGTCTAAGCAACCTAGATGGACAATGCACGCCAATCGGACATGCATGACAGGACAATAATGCTAGTGCTCCAACATTTGGTCAGCACATTTTTCTATACAGAGATTGATGCATTCACGTTGCATGTTCAGACTTTCACAGACTCACACACATGCTAAGACTTTTCACTCATTCACAGACTATGGCCCCTTCTCAACCTCTCTCCTCGGTCCTCCGGCTCGTTCCCACTGATCTATAAAGAACACTGGATCGACTATCCCGTTATTACCGCCCCATCATTCTTTGTCTAGATCAGTGGGAACGAGCTGAGAAGGAAGGGAGGAAGGAAGGGAAAGACGAATGAGAAGAGCCCTATGAAACAGCCCCTAATGTCCTCCCTACAAGAAAGTACATGACTTGCAAACACACGAGTTGCTGGTGCTCCTTCTCAGCCCTTACCTGCCATAGTAGGTCCTCCAGTCGCAGGCAATTGAAATGAGCTGCAGCAGAAGCTGCACGCAGGACAGCTTGTGGAAGACCTCGGCTGGCTCCCAGTAAAGACGCACCGGCCCATACTCAAACAGGAACTCCATCATCTCCACCACCTGCTCGTGGGTGTACGTGCACGCCTGCGCATGCCCCAGATGTAACACGTAAACACACACGCACACACACACAAACACACACACACACACACACACACACAAATACAAAGAGATATTTTGCATGATATATTTAAATACAAAATGAGAATAAACAAATGACTAATCAGGGAATACTTATGAAAAAACTTCTTTACACCTGTATCCACAACAAGTATCCTTGTGAAACATGGATTCACAATACTCTGCATATGGGTATGGAAGTGAATGTGCATGCTACCTTGTAATAGGGCTGCGGGTGGATTGGAGCGCCCCCTTCTGTACGCTGCAGGGACTGCTTGACCTGCTCCACCTTGATGGCCAGGTGCGCCTCAAAGTACCTACGCAAGGCCATACAGGTGTGTTTGGCTGTCTGTCGACTGGAGAAGATCTCGTCATCACTTAGAAGTGCACCCTGATCCTCTGGGTTTAAGATTTCCAGAGTACTGATCTACACATACATACACACACACACGTACACACACACACACACATTCATAATTAACAGACAGCGCCGGCTGTGCAGAATTATGAATTGCCATACATCTATTACAATGTCAGATAGACAGCCTTTTTCTCTTATTTGGGATTTCTTAATTCTGCTTTTGCGAAATAGTCTGCTCCCGAATAGCTATGCGGCAACTTTAAAATCACTGGTCCAGCCTATCCAGTCGCATTGATCAGAGATTACTGCAGAAGCTTACAGCCGATTTTGCCACCAACCTTTGTAAAGTGATAATAAACCACACTGGCAGTTAGAAGACAACGTATTTAACCTTGCTGTAGAAAATAATAGATTCTTCCAGCATCAATTCTTTGATGTTTACTGGCGCTGCTACAATCATTTTACTGCTTCCTCTGGTTCTACCACTGCCGCTTTGGATCAAAACTGTAATGTTATCCCCTCTGGTCGCTGAAGGGCCTGCCTTCCTGGAGGCTGAGGGAAATGCAAGTGCATTGAAAAAAGCCAGACCAGTATCTCAGTGAGAGAAATGAGCCAAGACGCAGGCAGGCCAAGCTAATGGTGGCGTAGACTACAAACCACATTAGACTTTTGTTGCGTGGGAAGACAATGGTGGCAAACTCTGTTAGAATATAAAATAAATAAATTCAAGCACTTTCAAGGACCCATGGGAATCCTGGGTTTCACTTTTGCTTCAAGACCATTACCAGATTGACGAGACGACGCAGTCCATCCTGCTGGTCAAACAATTCCAGAACAGCCCGGAAGGAGAAGGAGATGGAGAAGAACATGGTGGCATGGCAACAGCCTGAGGCATGGGAGCATTCCAACAGCCACAGCGTGTACTTCACCACCTCAGAGAGGATCGAGTGGGGGAGCATACACACCTGACAAACACACACACATACCAAAGGGTGAGAACGTGCCTGCCTGTGTGTCTGTGTATGTCTGTGTGTGTGTATGTGTGTGTGTGTGTGTGGGGTGTGTGTGTAAAAACACAGAAGTAACATACCCGCTCCATGGCATCCTGATTATAGGCCAGGTAATACAGACACAAGGAAACGCCGGTGGCGGCCATCGAGGGCCGTGGGATTTCCAGAAGCTTCTGCACTCCACCATGAGCCACAAACTCCGCCGCAAACTTCTTGTGCAGCAGCAGGGAGGCCAGATACTGAGATAGCAGAGATAAAAGAGGGCATGACTAAAAGCTGTGCTTGGCTTCCATGTGTTTCTTTGGGAAGCTCACAAGGGTGTTTTCTAGCATATGTTGAAGAATTTCATAAAAAAAACCTACCTTGAGAGCTTCGAAAGTTAACTGCACGTCATTGGTCTGTTTCAGGTCCATGTAATGCATGAGAAGCTGTCTGGCTCCCAGCTGCATGAACACCGCCAACAGCTGTACAGAGAGCAATGCATTTTAGGTCAAATTTCACACATGTTCGAGCGTGCGTGTGTGTGTGTGTGTGTGTGTGTGTGTGTGTGTGTGTGTGTGTGGTGTTGGCCTCTCTGACGGGACGGGCGTATGGGCTCACCTCCTGGTACTCGCCCAGAGGGGTCAAGTACTGCAGAATGAGACGCTGCTCGATGGCAGGGGTGAGCGGGTCGAGGTGGTAGTTCTGACCAATCACCCACGGGCTCATCTCCGACCAGCTGCTGTTGCTCAGCTCGCTGAAGCTGCGCTCCGGCTCCGACAGGGTGAAGTTCAGCTTCTGCTTCGCCTTGCGCCCGTTCTCCCGCTCCGCCCTCTTCTGCGCCAGCCTCCCGCCCTCCGCGCGCCCGTCAGACTCGTCGGGTCCGGGGGCCTCGCCCTCGGGGCCCTCCATCTTGGGGAGAGGCTTCTTGGCCGAGTTAGCGCGACTGCTGGACTTCTGCGCCGACCCGAGGCTGAAGGGAGACTCGACGATGGGCTCCAGTCCGAAACAATCTCCTCTTTTCACGGGGCTCTCCTCCTCTTCGACCCCTCCCACCACCCCGCATTTGTCCATCCCGTTCTTGTCTTCGAAGTTGGCACAGTCCACCGTCTCCTCATCCAGAGGCAGCAGCGGCTCCAGGCTGGAGGCCTTGCGAGGGCTCGGCCTCCTGAAGTCCCTCCTGTTCTCCACCTCCCGTTCCTGCAGCTCTCGCAAACGCTGCAACATCAGTGGCACCTGCAAAACAAATGACACAATAACATGATGCTCTCCCAATAACAAAAGTTAGGGTGTAGCTTAATTGATTCCGCATTTTTCCGCATATCCAACACATAGACAGACACAGACACACACACAAAAGAAAATGTTTGCAATTCTGTAATGTTCATTTAGGGCCTTAAATTTGCTTACTAAACACCTGATTTGTGTGTGTAATTGTGTGTATAAAGGAAGCCAGAGAACAGGGGCCTGGAAATGTCTCTCCCTCGTCGCTTAAAGGTATACTATGCAACGTTTTTCAGTTAATCAATTCGTTCCATACTGTTATATATGATTAAATGGGTCATTACCGGTCGAACGGTGATTTTTTTTGGCCGCTCTAGTGGACTGTAGCGGTAAAACCACACTTGCAACTTCAGAAGACACCGGGCACGCACCCATGCTCTACTCCAGGAAGTGTCATGTAAAGTCTCATGAAAAGGCACGGCAGACTGACCGATTGAGGAGTTTTGTCAAATATACACGCTAAAGCTGCAGGGGAAGCTCTGCAGAGAAATATGCAAGCACAAAACGAGCGAAAATGAAAAGTGAAAGCGAAACCGGCGATGAAATCGCCAATCCTGCATAGTATACCTTTAAGAACTCTGCATCTGTACCAGTACGTTTTGCCTACTTGCTTGCCCATCTTTCATGCACGGGAAGTCCAGTGTGAAACAGCACAGTGAACACAAAATAATAATGTATGCAAATGACCTACCAGTACAGAGTTTTCTTCACGGTAGTTGGCAGCAATGTCTTGGTTCTCCATAGCTCCTGCCAGGAGGCCCACAGAATAGATCCTCAAGGGCTGCTCTGCCTCCTGAGCCCATTTGAACAACTTTTCCACAATCCCCTCCTACACACACACACACACACACAAAATCATTATGTCCATGGTAAATGCTTTGAGTAACTATATGTACCAAGGCTGGTATAAACAGAGAGCACATTAACTAACTATGTGATGATAAATAATAAATAATAATAAGAAAATACCTTCTCCTGAAATACAACAGCGGTTTCCAGCCCCGGCATGATGTTCAGCAAGAGGCGGCAGGCAGCGGTGTTGAGGGTAATCTCCCTACTGGTCATCACATATGCGTTCACCAGCTTTACACAGAGCCAGAGACCAGTGACAGGTGACCAGTGTTAGTAACACATTCATAAAACACATATATTATTATTTTCTGATAATAAATAAATAAATAAATAAACTCTCACATCTACATTTTCAATGTACAATGTAGCCTAAATTGCACACATAGCACAAGCCAAAACTTACAGCGTTCATAAAGTCATCATTCTTGAATAGGATTTTCAGCAGGTGTCCCAGCATGCACTCTGGGTCAGCTCGTCCTACAGAACAGACACACAAATCATCATCGCATAACCTACTACCTAACGCTTAGAGCCTGAGTAAGATATTGGTTTGAAAATGTAATTATTTGCCAACGAGATCAACCCAGGATCTGAGGACATTGGCAGCCAATGATTATAATTCATTGAATTCTAAAGTTATTAAATTAAAATATTAATATTTTTGAGAGGCCTCTCTGGGACATATTGTTATAGTTACAGTGATCAATGCAGTTAGTGTTGGCAGAGTAGACAGCCCATAGGAATGGATTAAGAGTGCTTGTGTTTGCAGACGTTACCTGGGTGACGGTCATCAAAGGGGTCAGGGTCGGCTTTTCGGTACTCCTCCGTCTCTCTCTCCACCAGTTCTGAGATCCTGCGAATAAGCAAGACTAATGTACCACTTGAAGCCCCTGATTCAATACAATTGTGTGGTACTACAAAATATTCCTATCATTTTCCATTTTTCTCCTTTGAAAGAAGTAAGCTAATCAACTCATCCCCAACAGGAGAGGGGCATCAAAAAAAGGTTTGTGTGGGGTGCACATACTCACTTGGTTAAGATAGCCACTAGGACCGGTGTGGTTCCCAGTTGCTCTCTGTCCCATTGCTCTAACAGAGAAGTGAGCTCAGCCTTGGAGTCCACACTGGCCTCGGCCGCCCCTGCCATCCCCCTGACTAGACAAAGATACACAAAAACCCAACAGTCAGGGAGATACACAGACACAACAAAGAAAAGCATCACATGGTCAGGTTAGACTAGAGCTTTTCGGTCATCTGGAGCAACTGGTATTTGTGAGCCTAGATACACCCTTCAGTGAAAAACGATGAACCATCAACAGACTTCGCTCACGACAGATGCAACTGTACAAAGCCAGTGTTATTAGCCTGACAGCTGCGCTGTGTTGTAACTCCAGGCAGTCAACAGGTGAACCGCTTGCCTCTACGCTGCTTACTGGCGCGCAGTCAATTTGCAGTTTAGGACTAAACTCAGCTCCAAGTGCCATGTATTCTGTGTTTGACAACAAAGCACAGAACGATGAAGGTTCATTGGTTTGTTTTCCATTCGCCCTACGGATACAAACGATGAACGATTTCTGATAACGCGGGGTACGAACTGAACCGCTGTTCAGATTGTGTTTCAACATGCAGCCAGCCATGCGTTGACAGCTAACGTTGGCATCCCATTCTTACATTTGGTAATACAGCATTTAACCGAATAGCTAGTACATATTAAGAGAAACCCTAACAATCAACTTTCTTTTAAACGCAGGACACCGAGTGACATTAAGTTAGAATCCCAGCTTGAACTTAGCTTGAGTTCATGACATCAACGTAAACATCTGGCTAGCTTATAGTTAATATTGTAACCAACGTTAGCAAACTAGCTAACTGAAGGTATCGCGACACTGCAATACAAAAATCTCAGGTTGGTAGGTATGAACTACTAATGAAGAGCTAAACCAACTTGAAGGCTAATTAGGTGGTCGAGCAACCACATCGTTGGAGTAACATTAAGTTACCGTTAGCTATCGTTCATCTATGCTTTTGACAGGGCCACGGAGTAACATCGAGTTACCACAGTAGAGGTATACTGTGAAACCACTGATTGTGTCGATATTGTCTTTGCCAGGGTGACATTAACGTTACGCTGCTCGCTAGTACCTAACATGCAGACCCTTCAGCCAGCTGGCCGGGCAGCTAACGTTTCATGCTGAGAGGGAAACTAGGCTCTAGGCTCATGGTCTAGCAAGCTAAAACTGGCATTGCTAAATTCATCGTTGACAGTTGAACAACATATTAGCTGAAGCCACAAATCACATTTAGTTGGAAAACTAACACAGATGCATCATGCAAGTTATAAAAAGCAACGTGGCATGGCTAAATGTGCAAAACGTGCCAGCTTGTGTGTAGCTACAGCTAGTTAGCTAGCAGCAGACAGGCTTTGGCTGGAAGTCTATCTGGCTAGGTAGCTAGGTTGCTTGTCAACTCGAAAACGTGCTAACCAGCTAGCTGACTTGCGGCTGTTCTACGATCGTGAACTAGCGGTAGTGTCTTACTGTTTCGTCCCGCTCAATCTTCCAACTTTACAACCCGCTCCAGGAGTGACACTGTGTGTCCAAAGGGACACGACACCTAGTAACGATTCTATTTCAAATAGAACACCTTATAATGATTCCGTTTACAGAACTGGCTTTATGATATCACTTATATCAGCACTGTCGTGTGCGCCAAGGTTTATTATGGCCACCACGTTCTTTACGTCACATGTTCGGCGACTGTCGATCCCGCCTCCTCACCCATGACCTTTACCATAGAATCCACCATGTCAAATACATGGTCAAATAGACCGAATTGATATAGCAACATTTTGCTTTTTTGTGCCTTAGCCTGGGCTACTACATTACAAATAGTTACCGAAAATATGAGTTTTCCGTGTGATGTTGTAACGCTTATGCATGATGTGCTAGTAGCCTAATTATCAAAAATAATGATCTTTGTCCATAGGCCTATACATTTGTATAGTTTTGGGATCTCCAAAAAGTGTCTAAAGACATCTCTTTTGGCTACTTTGTATTTCATTTATTGCCAGAGTTGCTGTTTTTATTATGGTTATTGCTGTTAAGGTTTTAAAGCAGTGGTTCTCAACAAGGGGCGGGGCCCACAAGGGGGCGTCAGGAGGCTGCAAAGAGGGCCTGAAGATGATGAGAAATTAGGTTATTTTAAACGCTAATGCCAGAATGTTTCAATAATCAGACCTTGAAAAGTAAAAGTAATTACTATGTCGTAATTAATTTCAATAGCATTCAAATAACAAAAACAACATCAGCACATTAATTATACAGCAATAGCATTTTTACTATATGGCTATGGATATGGGAATAGGAATGGACTAAAAATGTGTGAATCTGCTTGTGATCTTTGAGGATAATTGGACCAGTTTCACAGAGAGGAGCCTGCATACCTTGATAGGTAGGTTAAACAGGTGCAGCTATTTTGGACAAGTTCAGAGTAACAGAAAAGAAATGTGCAACATTGCTATTTGGTGATGAAATAACTAGTTTATCAATAAATTGCATGGTTGCATCGTGGAGCAAGCAATCTTGCACTTTCCTTTTCTGATTATTGGAGCAATAAACATGATTTGTGAACATATGAGATCCAATGGAATAGGGTTGGCATGAGTCATAATGATGACTCCTATGGCCGGGTGCCCTGGGATGTTTCTGGGAGAACAGGGGAGCCTTGGGGGCAAAAGGGTTGAGAATAACTGATACATAGATTAAAGCTCAAAGTCAGTTGAGCTCAGTTAAACTTTGAAGAGGCTATTCAATGTCAAATAGAGGTAATGACATCAAAACCTCATGCAAGATCCCAAGATATCTTCAGAATTTAGAGCCACATATCCTAGAAATCTCCAACCATCAAAGTCTTGCTGCTTGAGTCCTGCTGTAAATCTATAGTAGGTTCATCAGTACTTATACACAGGCAAAATGATTCTAAGAGATGGGGGCGGGCAATGATAAAATGCAACAGGGGAGAACAGACAAAGGGGTCATATGAGGTGGCAGTGAAAGGTTTACTCGTGATTGTCTGTCTCATTATTGTCTAAAGGTGGCACATACGACTAATCAGAACTGGTTGTTATCTGGACTGTTTTCAAAAAAGTGCAAATAATGGTAAAGACATGCAAGTTAATCTTTGACCATGTTGGAAAAAGATCAATGACTGATCAAAATATTTTGTACTGATTCTGAGTACTTAGTAGTTACGGGTGTGGTGAGGATAACATTATCTTGGTATCATTTTTAGGTACATTGCTAAGGCAATATTTTCAGTGGAAACTGCTGGTAGACAAAAATAATTATAAACTACTAAATATAGACGTAGGCGTGTGCAATATTACTTTTCTTTTTACACATTTGAAATCTACATTTTAGTTAAAAAATTGGCTTCTAAGTGTTTTGACTGAACTCTGGTGTGAGTCTATGACCATACTCAAGTTAATTTGAGAATGAGACCAGAATTATGTGCAAAAGATACTTTAAAATAACTTCTTACATACTGAAACATGCCCATTTTTACACTGAATGATTTGGACAGGACGTGAGTGTTCAGGGATGCCAGATGCCACTGGTGGGCCCTCTGGAGGTGCTGTGGGCCAAATCCAACATAGCACCAATGAAGGAAAGTGCCTGCCTGATATCCAGTTAAATGCTCTCAAGGTTGCTTTAGTTATGTTGTTTTGATGGTAAACAGGCTGGACTGTTGATTGGTCACTGTGGGAAATCCCCTATATAGCACAAGGAATGTAACACCTCTGCTGTCTGTAGCTGAAAAAAAAAACTTTAAATAGATCCACTTTATTGGATCAATTAACCTTTCCAATGAGACAGTAATCACACTATCAGTATCAGTGTGTCAACCTTTTCACTCGCAGAAGTGTATCAAGGATTATCTATGCATCACATTTAAGCCCATGAATAGTTTCATGATCTGGGTAAGCATTTCACTCAAGCTGCATACATATACAGGCACACATGTTTTTTTTTTTTTTTTTTTTTTTTTTTTAAATCATTATTATTATTCCGTTTCTGCTGTTTGATCCTGGTCTGCAGGGCACATCATTACATAAACTAATATGCCAAGGCTTTTCACTGTCAGTTTCCCACCCTTTATCTTGGCTCAAATGACAACGTCCACATTTGCTGCATTGGGACAAGTGTGCATTCATTCTCCATTGGTATACATATCTTGTGTCACAGTTGGTCTCTTCCTCAGTACGAAGACCACTTACAACATTTGTATTTATTGAGAGGCCTTATTACAGTAGGCCAGGGTATTAATATTAGGCTGAAAAGAGCATTTCCTTTTTACAGCATTATGTTTTTCTTTATCACACACTTATTGGTCCATAATATGTTGATGATATCAAAACTGTGCAAGACTACAAGTGAATTACACAGGGAGACATAAGACTTTTCAAGTCATTTATCAGAGTAAGTCTATCTGTACTTTTACTTAGACTTATACACATTTGCCTGAACAAAGTGGATATCTTACCTTTTTTCCAAAAACGCAGGTCTATCCGCAACATACTGGATCTGTTTCAAGTTTTTAATGTGGAAAACATTCTGTGGCTATGGTCTTTAATTGAGTTTAAAATGCAACATTGGAACATGCAAAAAAGTGACAGGTGGCGTACTCTGATAGCATGTTATCAGCATCTACAGGGTTAGGTGCGGCTTTTTAGAGACACACAACTAGAAATATTCTAGATATTGGGTGCAAGGCACACATTTGACAGATGGTGTAGACTGAAGAATATTACTACTGAGTATTCATTATTATTCATAATAAAATACGTAATAATATAGTCTTCTTCAATATAATGATTCATTATACCGAATTTTGATAGAGTTCATGACTGTCAAACGCTGGTGGAGGTTGGTGGTGTTGGAGTGTGTGTGTGTGTGTGTGTGTGTGTGTGTGTGTGTGTGTGTGTGTGTGTGTGTGTGTGTGTGTGTGTGTGTGTGTGTGTGTTGGGGGGGGGGGGTGTCACGTGACAGTACCTACTAGCCTACAACAGTACTACTACTACAGGTAGCCTATCACCACTACAGGCTGTGTAAGGTCTATGATTTATAAGGTTGAAGGGGCCCCACAGTTTTCAACATATATCTTTACAAGCAGGCCTATTGTTGTTAAAAACAAGACACGGCAATGTTACATTTGTATGAGAATGTTCTAGAATTATAAGCCTATGCCATTTATGCAAGGCTGAAAATGTAGCTTAGGCTTCAGAATTGTGAAATAGCCTAGGTAGCCAACCAAAACAGCTTTGAGCTCGATAAGTAGGCTAACCTTTGCCTTCTAAATATGTTTAGTGTGAAAATGTTAAACATCCCTGGCATGTCCATGTTGGTAAGAGAATGTCTGAAGAAGCTTCTATGAAGATACAACGTTATGATCCCTCTTGAAATATTAGTTCATACAACACACTGTTTTTATTCAAGCCCATTTAAAGTGCACTTTACTTTATGCAGAATGCAAGGCAGGAGCAGGACATGAAACAAACCGTATATGACGTCACATACAGCCTCATTCTCACCTCCTTCCTGACTCCGCACAGCTGTTGCTGGCTGTCCAAGTAGAGCAGTAGTGGTCGATCCCTCTAAGCCGAAGACAGGCTAATTTTAATAACTATCTTGACAGTTATATTCGTAATATCCATATAGTGTCCGTGTACATCAGACAGCCTTCCGAAGCACTGGGATATGGCCAGGCAAGAACAGATCCTGCTGCTAGACCCACCACATGAGCTCAAATTTAGAGGTAAGGAAGGTTGTTAGCAAGATAGGTGTGCTAGCTCGCTAGCGGGTTAGCAACGGGTAGGGCCTGTAGGTGCTATTTGCGAGTCATTTTGGCCACACCAGCATTCGTTCAAAGCTAGACACATACAAAATGTGCCGAGTCAGTTATTTCAGAAAAACACACCCGTAAATGTCTTTTGTACTTGTCATGGTTATTTCTAACTAACGCATCCGAAACGACATGTAATGATAGCTAGCTAACGTTAACTAGTCTCTTGCGTCCCAGTCATTGGAAATTGTTAGGTTATATCGCTGGCTAGCAATGATAGAGGGAGGCCGCGGTCATTTCGCCTGCCCTGTGTACTTGGTCTATTCAACGCTAACGTCAGCTCACAATATACGAAACCCGCTGAGAACAGATTATTTTAGTCTGTTGCAGTTGACGCCGTAAGCTGCTGATTACCCCATGCATTGAAATTGTGTTTTTAATGCAGTATGGTTAGCTATGCGCAAGGGAAAATTGTTAGCATAGCTAGCAGTCTGCAATGGCTAACCAGTTCATCACTAACATTATCCTGGTGGTGCCAGCCAAGCTGCTCTCTTTACAGCACCTTTTTGGTTACATGGCGGTGGTTATGCTAACTTTAGCGCTGATCTGTTGACAGAGTTGATTTGTAGGAAATAACAGCACACTAAGATATTGGCCATTGCACAGAGTCGAAGTAAAGATGATGGGGAAAGGATGTAAACGGTCAAGTACATAATGTTACGCCATAAACGTTACTGTCATTTGAGGTTCCGGTGCAACTTCCATCATTGTTGGAACAATTTGGCCTCTGGACATATTTACACATACCAAGTGTGTTTACTCATACCAAATCTTCCCCTTGAATCCCCCATAAGTCCTGAATCTGAGTACATCTAATGACATTTGGTAATAGTTTCCCTTTGAATAATTGGGATGTGAAGATGTTGGGTTCACTTTTTATTGATTACTTTCCTATATTGATATTAAGGTATCAGTGTAGACTCGGGGCCCATGAGATAGCTTAGTGAAATGTTGGCTTGCTGATATGCATTATGGAGAGGCACTGCCACCAACACAGGGAGAATGTTGCCAATGGACTGTGCCTAATTGTCTTGGTTTACTGCTCTCCACAGGTCCATTCACAGATGTCGTCACTGCAAACCTAAAGCTTGCCAACCCCACAGACCGGAATGTGTGTTTTAAGGTGAAGACCACTGCCCCACGCCGCTACTGTGTGCGGCCAAACAGTGGTGTCATTGATGCTGGGACCTCCATCAATGTATCTGGTATGTACACATGTGAAATCATTCTAGAAACTGTTGTTTATAAACATAGTTGGATATAGAGTTACATTTCAAACTTGGATCTGTTCTGTTCAACCGCGTCTGCGTTCACATAGTTCTGTCACACTTAAAGTAACTGCTTGTTGTTTTCCAGGATAAAATAGGACATTATTGCCACAAGAGTTGTCACAGTTAGATATAAATAATATTTAGGCTATTCAATTGTTTTGCTTTGATTATGGTTGATGGCTATGTGTTTTTTTTTTTTAAAGTTATGCTCCAGCCCTTTGATTATGACCCCAATGAGAAAAGCAAACATAAGTTCATGGTGCAGTCAATGATGGCGCCTCCAGACATGGGAGACATGGAGGGAGTGGTAAGTGTCCATGTTTAATTTCCCTCAGGGTCTGAAAGCCCTTGTCTTTCTGCTTTCTGACAGAAATCACCAAAGACTACAGCCATAACCTCATCTGTCAACTTCTAGTGTTTGTATATTATATCCTAAAGCAAAAAAATGACAATTGGTTTATCTGTTAGTTGACAAAGAATTCCATACAATTGTTTTTAATATCAATTATTGGAATTGCATATGTGGTGAAATGAAATTCTGACCCTATTTATCATGCCATACTAATCTGCTCGTCTACTTGTCCCCACAGTGGAAAGAGGCGAAACCGGAGGAGCTGATGGACTCTAAGCTGAGATGTATGTTCGAAATGCCCTCGGACAGCGATAAGACTGTAAGTACTTTTCCTGACATCACACAATTGATCACAAATAAAAGCGATAGAAATGTCCCTTTTCCCTTCCTGTTCTCCCTCTGTCTCTGCCATAACCCCACGTTCTCCCTTCATCAGCATGAAGGCGACAGCAACAAGATCCTGTCCTCCTCCTTGCTGAAATCGGAATCCTCCCTGCCCAAGTCCGCCAGCGCCTCGCTGGACGACGGGGAAGTGAAGAAGATCATGGACGAGTGCAAGCGGCTTCAGCTGGAGGTGCAGAGGCTCCGCGAGGAGAACCGACAGTTCCGGGTCAGAGGCCACCATACTTCTGTTTTCCATGACCGCTCACGTCCCCCATTAGACACGCATTGGGCTTTTAATTACAACCTAAACAAAGTGTTCATGACACATTGTGTTTATTAACGCCTTTGTTTTTTGTTGTTGTTTTGATTGTTTTGTTGTTTCCCCCCCCCCTTCCTTCCTCTTGTCGTATACCTGTCCCCCCCCTTCTCCAGGACGACGACGGGCTGAGAAGGAGGAAGACAGTAGCTTCTTCTGCCTCCATGTCTGCCCCGGGGTCGGGCACTGCCCTGAGGGAGGAAGGGCTCACCACCCGCGTGCTGGCGTTCTGTGTTCTCTTCTTCGTCATCGGCGTCATCATTGGCAAACTGGCCTTGTAGGCAGCAGGGCCGCGGGGCCTGAAGGCAGCAGCATGCTTTAGGATGGAACAGACAGAATGGGACGGGCCGAGGGGGGGAAGTGCCCTGTCACGGCTTTCATCCATTAGATCAATTATTTAAGATAACAATTTGGAGAGGTAATCAGTTATATAATGAAAAAAAGAAGACCCAAGTCACAGATCTTGCCTTTTAATCATAGTGTACCCCCGACCCTTTCACCTAGATACTCTTTTAAAACCCCCTCCTTGCATCTCTCCATTTCACCACCCCTCTCTCTTTCCTACCTCCCTCTTTATCCCCTGTTCCTTTTTTGCACAAACAATTATGTTTATTTGGGGGGAGCGGGGCTGGGGGTTTTCGGTGGTAAGCTTGTGTTAATAGACTTTTTTTCTTTTCTTTTTTTTCTTTTTTTTTTAAAAGATGACTGAGGTTGCCCTTTTACATCCTGGTTGAAAAAGGTGTTGTGTGTAATTGTTCCTGAGGTGTTTGATAGGAGGGCAGGAGAATGGAATGCTGGAGGAGGGCTAGCGTATGTGTCATCCTGGGGTTGTAAAAAGATGTTGAAATGGCGGACTCCTTGTGTGAATGAAATGTCACTTCCTCTGTAAACACTGCACTGCACTTGTTCCGTTTGTATTAGTTAATGGCCACTTTTCAGTAGTGAAAGATGGCCGTTGTTTTTTTTTTGTTTGTTTTTTGTCCCTCACGTTTTTGGTGTGTGAGTGATTTCCTGTAGACTCCTGGGCTGACACAACAGTGTAGGGCTGCACAGGAATTCTGTTCTAGTCGAGGGGCAAAGATTCTATGACAAATCACACTTAGGTTTCACCATTTTCACTGCAATATACTTTATGGCAAATGACTGCCCCCTGAGGCTGCCCCATGTCTTCAGAGGTGGTACACCTCATATACATTAAACAAATATATAATACACACACACACACACACAGGCACACACATACATACTGTACACAGACACACAAGAAAGAGAGCAATGACTTGGGTGCCGTCCATTCAAAGTGCTCCTCCTTCTACTTGGTTTTATAACATCTACATTTGTTGCTTCTGCATCTTGTGTACTGTAATTATTAGGCTATTGTCATTGTTTCCTCTTTTTTTTTGTATTCATATTAGCCATAACTGTAATCATGAGCTTTGTAAAGAGCTGTATGCTAATGGACTTCTCACTGTTTCTGGGGGCATGGAAACATTTGGGGGGTTTCCCTTGTGTTTAAAAACGACATTAAATACTGTCTATTCCAAAGGGACCATCTAATCACTAGCTCTAGGTTTGAGTGTTGTTTTTTTTCCCTGAAGTTCAAAATATGCATATTTGTAATTTAAGCAGCAATGTATTACAGTGGGAGATCCCTTCACACATTACACAGTGAAGGTCACTTTGGAAGGTTGCCAGGCCATAGTTTAACTTGGTCTTGTGTAGAACTACAGTAGATTGAACTGTTTGAAATTTCTGGTTGTAGTATCAGAGTCCACAACAGGATTTGAGTTGTGTGGGACTGAAACTGTTTGCATGACCCCAACAATTCATCATGACTGTAAACATGATCCTAGAACACAGATATGACCTGTTTAAGAAATATATGTACTGACATAGGATGTAGCTTATGTAAATCTGTTTTTAAACCCATTTATATCTTTCCAAGTGACAGTCTGTGTAGGGAAGACCTTATAATTATCAAGAGGAGAGTGTGTAACTACAATATTTAAGCAGGAGTTCAATCTAGAAATGATATAAACACTGGAATTATGTTGAGAGTAGGGATGTATTTAGGTGGTGTTATGGGTTGAATAAGAGTGTCTAAGATAAGTGTTTGCTTTCCAGGGTAAAGCGGTGGAAGAGTGACTGACCTCAGCACAGGAATGAAGTCAGTCATTGTGAAGTCAGTTGTGTTGAGATTTCAGAAATGATCAGTTAATCAAAAAGATGGCATAAACACACTGATATATTTAAAAGGAAAAAAAAACGCACATTACCTAATGTGATCTGACCATGTGGCCTCCTAATAAATTTCATGAACAAAAAGCTATGGTTTGTTTTGCATAACCTGAATGAATGTTGCTTTAAATTGGGTACACACAGTTGTATTCTTCCAGAACCGAGGGTCAGTGTAATAACGCTGCTAAACTGATTAATAAGTTTGAGCTTAGCCGCCTCATTTAATACACATGACTGAAAGTGTGATTGTATTTGTTGCCAAATCTTAATAGTAGTCCCACCAAATCTATGTAATCCGTTTAACTATTTGAGTGTACAGTAGAACTGCAAACTACTGTACTCGACTATTAAAGGTCATACGCCGGATGGTAACACACATATAGTGCAGTGATAGGACAACAAGTGAGATACATTTCAGACAGAAAAGGTGTGGATTTGGTATTACTAAGGTGCTCTTCGGAACCTGGAACATACCCATTTGTGGAGGCGCTCGTAAGTAACAGTTTGGTCACTGGTTTGGACAGGCCTCTTGGAAGGGATGGTACAGAAACAGTTATTTCGGCTTATATACATTGTATATTTATATGTATTTATGCCATTTATGTGTTTACCTATGAATTCCATAGACCAGCCTTGGTTTTGGATATTCTTATTATTTCCCCCACTGCCCTAATCGTGGTTATGAATTAAGGACACGGTAGGCTGAGACCTCGTTAATAAAGTCTCAGCTGAAATACAACGCGACCGTGTGCCTTGGAATTGTGTAGCTTTGATGTAGGAATTTTATTTCACTGACCAACCCATCAGTGGGCGAGTTGTTTCTCAATACAGCGCCCTCTGGAGTGAAGGATCTCGATAATCCCATGATATCCACTTTCCTCACCACCACCTACCGGTTAGTCTTCAGGGATGGAGGTGAGGCGGTTTTGATGATGTCGTTAAAGTACCGTTTCACTCATAGACTTGTTGTTTGCAGTAGTAGAAAGACATAGATCCTTGAGGGTTTGTATAGGCCTACGGTTGGCTATTTTCCTGGCTTGAAGGTAAACAATTGGGATGAAATAGGTCCACTGTGGCTAGATTTCAGAGAGACTAGCCTAGGCTACTTCGTGTGTGTTAGAGAACAACTACCTTAGGACAAAGCCCAGTGTTACTACTTAACCCTAACCCGGAATGACACACAACACATTTAGACATCTAGCCATTCTTCATTGTTTTGTTTTCCCTATAGATGATGAAATGTCTTTTTTTTTTTTTTTTAAACAACAATTTAAGGGAGCATTTTTGAACATATTTAACTGACTTGTGAAAGTGGACTACAATCACATGCATTAATTGTTACTCCAGAACAGTTTGTGTAATCTATTCTTGGTTATAAAGTACCATAATACTAAGCTCCCTGACCGGGATAATAGAAAATAACCATTTCATTTCATCTCATCGTCACTGCTATTTTTATATAATGATAATGGAAATCAAATTTGTACTCTGAGGTATTTTAAGTAGGCTATGACCGATAGAGGGGCCAAAGGTAAACTATTCAATAATGTCTTTTCTTTGCATAACAGTAACAACTGAACATATTCCAAAGATAATATTATCTTTATAGTAAATCCAGTTCTTATATGTAGGCCTACTAGTCAATATTCATTGAAATGTACTATGTGAGTTATCACCCCATCACCCCCCTTATAAATGTATGTCTATCTTGATATTGCTTAACACAACAATAACCTTGTCTCATATCCATGATATTCATATCCAGACACGTGCACACATACACACACACACACCTCTATATACTGTTCAGAGGTCAAGATACTCATGTAATCACCTAGTGTGCAGTGCTGCCAAAACTATGAATGCGGTACTCATCACCACACAGGAAATGTTGGCCATGTGGTGAAGTGTGTATGCTTAGAACAAGCAATGGCACTCTTTTACAGATAGAAATGTAATATCCACACACACACACACACACACACACACACACACACACACACACACACACAAATGTAGCCATAGTCGAGGCATATGAATCTTCTACAAGGTTTTTTTTTTTCAATAAAGTTGTACAAAATAATACATTTTACAGTCTGTACAAGAATAATAGTCCAGCAGTAAAATAAAGAGACAGGAGAAGAGAATGATGATGGAAGAAGGCTGATGAGAGTGAGAGAACATATTAGTGTCCAAGTTATCATAGTCATTTCTGTCATTTTTAAAACATTGTTACTCTTAAAGTCTCTGATCAACCAAGACTGTATTGGTGCAGGAAAAACAAAGCATTTGGAAAGAGGGGGGGGGGGGTGATGAATAAGAACGTAAAGGGTAGAGGTTTGGGAAGGGGGTGGGACAAGGAGGGAGTGGGGGGAGGGGGGATGACAGGAGGAGCGGGAGGTCAAAAGTATCAATGGCACAGCAGTCCACAGACAGATGACCCTGTGAGGGGAGTTCTTTTAGCTGTTGCAGACTGGTCTCTTTCCTCGTAATGCAGTTTCTCTCTAGACCTTCTTCTTGACAGCTTTTCACATCTCTGGTTCCCTAAAGTCTTTTTGCCTTGGGAATCCCTCCATCTTCTCTCCCCCCTCCCCCCCATTCCAATCAGTCGCTGACCACTTCAAAAGCAGCTAAATGATCAGGAACAACCGCCCTTCAGTGTAAGATGACATGTGTTTATACTTACCAGTCTGGAAAGACATTGTGTGCACCTTCAAGTGAGGATGGTGTGTATCAGGAAGTGTGCATATGACACTAGGGTATGATTGCTAAAAAGGCATATGTGCTTGAATATGTGTGTATGCGTGTGTGTGTTTTTGTCTGTGTCTGTGTGTAAGTGTTAGGGTGTGGGGGTCAGCAGTGGGAAACGAGGGGACAGTCACAGTTTCCACCCCCCCACCCCCACCCCGTCGTGAGAGCTTTTTCACAGTCACTCCTCTTTTCTTCCTCCAATCCCGTCAGCTCTCACTCGGTGAAGTCCACCTTCCCTCCCTCTTAACAGCGACAGCTCATGCTGATGGAGTTCCCCCCCCCCCCTCTCTCCTGCTCCAATCCCAACAGCTCGTATATCTATCTGAGTTCATCGCTCTCCTTCAATCACAAGAGTTCGTACTGGCGGAGATGCATCCTCTGGATGATATCCCGGCAGTCATTGAAGACGCGGCGGATATTCTCAGTGTCCACGGCACAGGTGAAGTGAGGGTAGCAGTAGTGGCGGCCATCTCCGCTGGCTGTGCTGATCCGCTGCGGGGACGACGTTGGGGGAGAAATTCATTACTTCCAGGATTTTTTTTTCCCATCAGGTTTTCATCAAACTTCAAAACCTCAAAACCTACTCTACAAAACCACAAAAAGCCCTTTTCACTGTCATACTTCGCTGGAATCACATCTTGAAGAGTTTGTGGGTCTGTTGGACTTACCAGAAACTCGTCTCTGATGAAATACTTAGCTCTGGTGACCCGTGGATGTTCGCCCGACTCTGGGGTTGCTGTACACACAGGTGAGTAAGTGTTTTTCGTAATTGTACTGGCAAATACTTTACTGCACTAGTGTTTACTAGACATGTACACATATAATACTGGTGTGTCAGACTGGATGCAAAGATGATGTACAGTATGTGTGTGAGTGGAATATTTTGATATTTCAGGAATCTCACCGTCATCTGGGGTGGTGTAGCGTGCAAACTCAGGGAAGTACTCCTCAATTTTAGACTTCCCTGCCAGAACCTTCTCAGCCAGTAGATCTTGTTTGTTGAGAAACAGGATGACCGAGATTGTCCGCAACCATCTGGGAAGATTCAGGGAGAAAACAAAGCCTGCTTAAGCCATGTCGGATGTTTGGTTTGTGTATAATTTATAATTGTGGTAATTTAGATACTTGTGATGCTTCACAGATTTTGTCTAAAACAAGAAAGAATTGAGCAAATACACTGAATACAATCAAATCATTGGGATACAAGTCTGATGGAACAGGAACTGCACAATTTATTCTAAAGGTCAAATATGCTGAATATCTTTCTCAGTCTGGATAAACAGCAAAAGAGTAGAACATTAGAGTCTGTATTTAACATGTGTGAGTGTAGACCGTCACCTATTGTTCCAGATGTTTTTAAAGAGATTCAATGCTTCCTGTAAGCGGTTGGTATGATTGTCCTCTCTGACCACCATATTGTAACTGCTACTGGCCACCACAAAGATGATCGCTGTTACATCTGTTAGCAGAAGAGAGATTGAGATTGAGTAAATGAGAGAGAGAGATAGGATAGATAGATAGATAGATAGATAGATAGATAGATAGATAGATAGAGTACAATAACAAGCATCATTCACATCACATCAATGTGACATCACACAGGTTAAAGAGCTTTTACCGTTGAAGCACTGGATCCATTTTCTTCGCTCGTCTCTCTGTCCTCCAACATCAAACATACTAAAAAGAAAACAAATGTCAGGTTGAAGATTTCCGATTTTAAAACCACTTCAGATCCACTCATCCACTCACTGAATTCGCCCCCTACAATTAGTTTGGAAGTTCAGTACAATACTGTTCATGTTCATTAATGAAATAGAATGCATATAAGACTGGTTAACAAACCATGTTGAACAACTAGCTGGGCCTTGTTTTCAAACATTATGATTGCTGTTGACAAAGGCCAATCTATGCAATCATGACGTGTGACCTCAGGAACTACGAATATGATCCCAACCCATCTCCATCTAATTAGGACAGTCTAATCTTGAACTCAAACCCAGGGCTGTACAGTCCTCTATTTAAAATTAGCTGAGGAGTGCTGAATACTTACTGGAAATTGACTTTGTCCACTTGGAATCTTGTCTCGAAGATCCCAGAGGTTAGAACTCTGCATCTGAGCAAGTCCTGAGAATGAGGAAGACACATATAGAAACCATTTAAAAAGGGTGATTGAGGCTATTGAATGTTTATGGTTTATGGTTCTTGCAGACTTTTTTGTCCAAAGCAACATACAGTATTAACAATAAACATAATCATTAAAAAAGTTTACATATATCGGTAAAAAATAATATTGATAATCGTAACATAACAAATAATTCTAATGGGATAATAACGATAACCATAATAACAATACAAAATTGACACCATGACTGTATTAATAGATGAGTCTTTAAAGTCACTTTTTGAAAATGTTAAAACTATCAAACCATTTACTGTAAATAAATTAAAATAGATACATTCAGTGTATAAAATAGCTAATATTGGTATATATGGTCATGAGGCCATATTAAGAGAGGTATTCAGCCAGAATAAATACATGTTTCATCACACAATCACAGAACAGAGCAGCACAATCAAACTGGCCATTTTGACACACACTCACCTGATCAGAGGGCGTGTAGTCACTCTGCTTCACAATGTCTATCTTGTCTAAAAAGCTGCAGAGAGGAGAAAGATAGTCCGATTGGTTTTATGATCATCTTCCCTTATTTAAAAAATCATTCAAAAATAAACACAATGGGCAATGTCTACACACAACAAGAGGAAACAAAACTAGGAGCTATTACTAATTTAATTATTAAACATGAGCATGCAATTTATTATTTTTGAGAGAAAGGTTCCTTTTCATTGACTTTTTGTAGATGGACACCAGTTAAATGTTGATGGATGCCTATCCAATAAACAATTGTTTGAAAAGAAAATAGGATTTAACCAATATGTTATATGCTATCTAATTTCATAATTCAGATGTTACATGTTTACTTGTAATAGCCATGCTCATGCCACAGATATACAAACACACATGCACAGAGAATCCAGTGACGATGGACACAGTCACAGTCAATATTGTCATAAGACACAAGGCCAAAATGTTACATTTTTTACGAACCAAATTATGTTGAATGAGAAGTATATGATATTGAACAGGGGTAGGGGGCAAAGACTGTGTCTTGTGTCCGAGGGTCAAGTACAAACAGAACTACAAGGAGTACTCACTACTGGGCACAGTCTATGAGCTGGTACTCGTTAGACCTTTCATAGCACGCCTTCACACCTTCATCCTGCCAAAGGCATTTGGCGAGCTCATAGAACTCCTGTGGTGGGGGGTGAGTGAGAGAGGGAGAGACAGAGTGCCGTCACTTATGCTTATGCTAACTGTTGTGTCGGTACGGACCAAAAACAAACATTAATTCAATATTTCAAAATAAGAACACCACATGTGGAGAGTGTGACTAGAAACATCTACCTTCAAATAAGTACAGTAAACAAATACGCTAAATGAACGCTAAATGGGGTCTTGGTGTTTCTGAACTAATTGAACAAATGTCTATGTTTTATTGCCAGAAAACACTGCAAAATACACCACCTCCCTTCAGGGTTCTCCTCAGATATCCAGTATATCAAGTTCACAGTCATGGCTAGGACACATGATTGATTGCATAACTGTTCTGATTGGTTGGGTGCCTCTTTGTGTTGGTATTGACTAAATGTTGTAGAATTGAGGCATTGTTTCCCCCTTATTTGTGTGCTTACACCCAATCACTGACTATACCATTTTTAATAAGACAGAATAATATAGAATTTGAGCCTATTTGAGGTATAGCCCCAGGTATAGCTCTTAAGTGTTGACTCAGAGGAAACTGCCAGGATACAGGGTCTGGCAGACACTGGTGTGTGTGTGTGTGTGTGTGTGTGTGTGTGTGTGAGAGAGAGAGAGAGAGAGAGAGAGAGAGAGAGAGAGAGAGAGAGAAAAGGAAAGAGCGAGTGAAAGAGAGTATGTGTGTGTGTTTCTGTGTGTGTGTCAGCAGACAGTTGTCTCTAAAGTGAGGGCCCAAGAGAAAGGCCAAAAGGGACCACAGCCCTGCTAACGAGTGGAGTCATGGGAGAAACTACCCTGTGGCACTTGCATGCACAGACAAAGCACATGAGGAACATATTTCATGTCACAATGGAACCTTCATCACCACAGCGCAGATCCCAAAAGGAGGAAATTAATACTTCAGTCCACTCAATTGTAACATTTCAATTCCCTCTCTCTCAAGCTCAAGCACACACACACACACACACTCACACCTTGGAATGTCCAATTCCCACTCAATTTGGAAGCTATACTTACAGCAGGAAAATCAAAGTCTTTCTGATTTGCTAGGTTAAGGACATAATCCATTCTCCATTGGTTGGCAGGACAGGCCAGCTGAAGAGGCGGAGCCAGGGTTCCCATGGCTGTTACTATAGTCTGAATAACAAAAGAACAATTTATCTCTTTTCTCTCTTCTCATCATTTATCTCTCTCTCTCTCTCTCTCACACACACACACACACACGCGCGCACACACACACACACACACACATACACACATATATAAAAACATATATCAAACAATGCCCTAGATTAACATACATTGTTACTTCCCTTAAACTGAAAATTTTCCATTTAACACAAGATCACACCAGAGCAACTAAGAGTCAACATAAGCTAAGAGTTCAGGTGACACACAGTGTTTCAAACATCAACATCATCCGACCAATGTGTTCAAAACACCAAAATAAGAATGAATACAACTCCAGGGGCAAACCACCTATTAGCTCTTTTGTTTGCAGTCCTTTTTTCCTATGATGAATTTTGTATACAGTTCAGTCCCATCATGACCAATTACGTAAGAAAGTAACTACATCTATATAGGGATATTTTTCTCACTGCAATGAAATTAAGCTTAGAATTTGGTTCAAACCTTTTTTCATACTTGCTTTAGAGGCTGTTGACTGATTAAAAAGTTATGATGTGTTGTAAAACATAGACCATGTGACTGCCTGACATGAGCTGAACATAAATGTGAGTCGCACAAGCTGAAACATAAATGGTTAAAGCAAATCGGCATTATGTAAACATTCGGGTACAGGAAGACGGAGCCATACTCAAGTCATATTTGACTGAGAGGCAACAAATTGTTGCTTTTTGCAATTTGCTTAAAAAAGGAAAATGAATGATGTGCAGCACATGTGCGACTTATGTGCATCTATGTTCGACTCACATCCGGCAGCGACAGACCAACTAGCCCTCTGTGTACTGAAAAGCATCAGCACAGCAACTAAATCCAATTAGGATATGTCACACATATAAAGTTGACAATCTCACATTCAACATATTTGAGATTCCAGTGAACATCAACAGCCTGTGTAAAATACAGAGAGTATATTTCAATATGCAGCTCCCTTACTTCTATCGCCTCCTTAATGTTGTTCTTGATGTCCTGAATTTTCTGTTTTTTCTCCCTATGAAAAAGCAAGCAACCAACATCACTTATAGCAGACAAAACAAGCAGATACCAATTCAAGTGCTTTTGTAATGCTCAAAGGACATTTAGAATGCATAACTGACAAATGCATTTTAGCCCTAAAGACGAACTTTCTCGTCTTTCTTTCTTGTAATATGGAGAGTTCTTAAAGGCTGTGTTGCAGGGTTCATTTTCCAAGGAGTTTGCGCAATTAACTTGTTGGTAATACACATTTAAACTGTTATTCATTGTATCTGATGATGTTGGGTATCACAAAACGGAATATGATGTGAAAAGGTACTATTTTACAGAGGTTTGAAATGATTCTCCTTTCCCCCACAATGCATTGCATTACGTCACCTTGGGGAGAACGCCGCGCTAGGCCGATATCCAAAGACCCTTGAGAGTGTCAGGAGAGAGGAGTGGAGAGGAGTGTTCAACAGTAGAAAGCGCGGATTATAGATACATAGATATATATATCCTAGATAGGTATATAGACAGATAGATAGATCATGTCACATCTGCTGGACGAGGGGTGAGCTCCTGGACCAAACTGCACTCACTTCACTTTACAGCAGCCCTCCACCATAGTTTCCAAGGAAGGGGCCCGCCCGCTCCCATCACTGAAGTACCTGCCAAACACAGCGATACAGATACACTTACTACTCTCTCGCTGTCTAGGTAAGCGGTGTCCTGGCGGTGTCAATGACAGTCAATCACACGAGGAGTAGTTATCGAAAAAATAATCATGCTGAAGACATGACCAGCCTACTCGGCCGCGGCGACGCTTGCAACCGGGGTGTGTGGTGGGGTTCACAGGTGGGACTGGCAAGTTAGCCCTGTTACATATCTAGCATAATGTCTTATATTTCTAGATCTTCTGACTAAGTTTACCAGTACTTATTTGAACTAACGACATTATCACTGTCACTAGATATAACGAAAACGTTGTCTTTCACTCTGTGCTATTCACTGACAGTAAAAAAAAAAGGTGTGTCGTATCTAGTATAGCCTAGTATGCACCGATGCCTAGTATGATCTCACCAGGGCACTTAAACTCTCCACTCATATCCTCTGACCATGCTTTGACAGCCATCAGTTCTCGGCAATTCATCATTCGCCAACTCACGTCTAACAGGTTCGAAATAGTCTTCATAACAGCAATTCCAATCAATATTAAAACAGCTTAATACTATTCTTCCAAGTTTAAACCAACTTTATAGGCGTTGAAATGCTAATCGCAATTAGCATGCCATTACATGATAGTATAATGTTACGTATAACAACGATTTATATTGGAGTGTGTCCAAATGAACCATGCATAGTCTCCACGTCTCCCCAAGGTTACGTATTAACAGAATTGCGTTAAAAAAACAAACAACCAACCAAACAAAAAAAACCTACAGAAACTGGCCTTTAACACCATTTGGAGATTTTTTTTATTTTTTTTAAATGATATACATATCTCGAGTGCTTTATGTACCCATTAATCAACAGTGGTGGTTAACCTGCAACACAGCCTTTAAGCTATATTGAGTGATTTAGTGGCTCTTGAGCAACACTGCTAGGTTGGAAAAGTAACAGAACTGCCAACAAATGGAACTGGGCAAAATGTAATGAAGAGTAAGATGTTACTTTATCATAATGTTATCAAGGTAAAAATCAACAAAATTATCTGCACATTGTATTAGAAGCTTCCAAAAACTTCCATTCATATGACTATGAATTAAAGTTTCTGGGAGCTTTTAATACAGTGTGTGGATCCTTCTTTTGATTTATGAATATACTTGCTTTATCAAAATGTTATGAACCATATTGTAAAAACAAAAACTTTGGTAGGAATGTTTATAGTTTTTCTTTTTGTTTTAAAGCCTGAACCCAAGCCATGTCACTAGGCTCTTGTAGCATAATTCAGACTCCAAACAGCTTTATGTAGTTGTTAACTAGTGAGAGTGGCATGTGGTTTAAATAGCACAGATGTCCCCCTTGACCAAACTTAGGGAAGGGTAGGATACAATAGGTGTCTCTCGAACACTCTCCTCGATCCTCGATGCTCGGTCCTCGAGGGGCGTTCCCACTGATCTATAACGAACACTGGATAGACTATCCCATTGTTGTCGCCCCATCATTCTTTATCTAGATCAGTGAGGACAAGGATCGAGGAAGGAAGGAAGGGTGTATAAAACACCAAATGAGAGGCACCCTATATGTCTGAGTGACAATATGAAAATGACAATGACATGACAATCAGAAAACGGTGTGTACTGTATGTGCGTGCACACATCCGGGTCTGGAGAACTTCTGGAGTGGAGAACTGACGAGTTCAGTTCTCTGATGCAACTCACGGATTCCTTTTTTATCAGATTGTGTGTAGATACATAAGT
Source organism: Sardina pilchardus (assembly GCF_963854185.1). Taxonomy (NCBI): domain Eukaryota; kingdom Metazoa; phylum Chordata; class Actinopteri; order Clupeiformes; family Clupeidae; genus Sardina; species Sardina pilchardus. The sequence continues at coordinate 4,143,057 of NC_084996.1, read as the reverse complement.
TGAAACCTGAGCAGAAAGGTGCATCAAAAGTCTCCACTGAAGAGAAAGATGATGTAGTTTGTTTTCCTTCCAAGCTCCAAAGGAGCCTGACGTACCAGCTGGCTCTGTTTAACCTGACACAGCTAAAGCTTAAGTTTTGTGAGCTCAGTTTTCACCACATTACGTTATGGCATGACCAGTACAGAGGAAGAGTAGGCTGTGTAGTCCCTGTGTCATCATGTCTATATGTACAATACCTGTATGTATGTATGTGCATCAATGAATAATGTGTTGTGAAGTATTAATTAAGGGTAGTACTAGTGTGATTTAACTAGCGTGTGCTCACTAATATTAAATCAAGTTTGTCTGGTCCTCCATACAATGACACTGAATCCACAGACAAGTCAGTTCCAAAGGCTTTCCCCAAACACATAAGCTTATGTACATGGAAGCACAACAGAAGTACTGAGAACACTGCGATCATAATACCAAGCCGTCAGGTTCATAAGAGGGCAAACTCCTACAATCTCACTTCACTCAGGACCATGTTGTCCTATTTTGAAACAGACTTGTACAGTAATGTTACAACCCACCAACTCAAATCCTCTCCAAGTGTGCTGGTCATTCCATGTCAAATCAAATAAGGATGTTGCTGCGCCATCTCAGATTTTGTTGAAACCATGTATATTTTATGTATGGGTCCCAATGCCGATGCCTGTAAAATATTTCTGTCCAAATCCTGTTCTCATTTTTTTTCTTGTTTTCATATTGGTTTGGAAATATCTAAAAAGTATTATTCATTGCCAGCCCAAACTTTATACGATGGAAGAAAAGCAACTTCTCATCCGACTTTTATTCTATGAAAATTACCAATAAATGCAACCACACCTCATTTTATCGTTAATGTTTTCATGCTCATACACTGTAAAAAATCTAACAAAAAGTATTGTATTTGCAGACAAAATACAATTGTGCCACATGAGTACAAAAACAGTTTATAAGATCCTTCACTCTCTTTACACTTTATTCCAAATCTAGAGCCCTATATCAAACAAAAGGACATGCAGTACAAGTGTTTAATGGTCCAGTCATACCGAGAACATGTTTATCTTAATTATTTAATTTGTATTGTTATTTATTTGTATGTCGCTTTGGACAAAGGCGTCTGCTAAATAACCATAACCATAACCATAACCATAACCATAACCATCTTTCGTCCTATAATGTTTGGGCAGGCTAGGAATAACACTTTTTAGTCTAAAAACAAAATATGAATACACAACCATTCAACAAAAATATTTCACATCACTTAGTTTTTGGACCTAAACATTATGTAAACATACTTTGAGCAAAATCTGAAACAGTGCAGCAACCGTTTTCCTGGATTCTGTCTGCTTTGACATGGAATAACCATGCTAGAATATGCAACATCCATTTTGTACCGTACACCCAAAATTGACAGGGGAATTCTTAAATTGGCTTTAAGCAGCACAGGTGACCAATTAACCCATATTATGCTTAAAACATACAGTAGGTGTGACTCAAACTGGAGACATTGACACCCAACATGTTACCCATGTACCCAAGTGCATCACATGTTTACGTGACCCATGCTGTGAGAAGCCTCACACAGAAATCACACCTGCAACTTCAAGCATGGGACAAAGGCCTACTAGTAAAGGCTAAAACCACAAACTGCTGACCTCTTCAGGCTTCGATCTTTGATACGTGTGACTGACTGACCCTTTACACAGCTTTGATATCCCCTGGATTTGTTGTTGTGATTAAAAACGCTAAATAACTACTAAATATGTTCATCAACACTCCTTCATTTTCATGGTTCCAACATGAACCATGATCTCCAACTAAATCACTATTATGTTATTTAGCAAGCTGACCGTTCACACCGGCCGTCAAATTAAGAAAACAAAGTTGTGTGACTACAAAAGTAACAAAATGTGTAAAAATCCTTTGATAAATGAATAGGAAATTCAAAGGTAATTCCAACATCAACCAAAACAGTACCGTAATGCGGGCAATGCAAACACATCAACTGGGGGCACCCGCGACTACATGGACAAGAGGTAAACAGGGAACTGCAGCAGTCAGAGAAAGGAAATTTAAATGGAACTTCAATAATTCAGACAAAATATATATACAAAATCTGAAGTGAGAAAGCAGCACTGGCCTAGATCAAGTTATCTCTGTGAAAAGTTCCATAGACATGACAAACCACTTATTCTATGTTTGTACGAGAATGGTCAAGATCTCGATTCATTTGACAGCAGCAGAAGTCTTGCAGTGTTTTCAACAAGCAGATGCAAAATTATCGTCACACACAGCTACTCATAACATAAATTAAACAGTGAGAGAATAGTGTCATTTCTTTTCAATCTAAACTGTTTGGGTCATATGCACCATAGTCATTTACAGCAGACCATAAATCTACTCAAAACATTGTTATAAGAGCAGCAAATTGCTAAGCAGTAATGAATGTAACCGCATATTGAGATATCCTGAATTGTTGAAAGCCAACATTATTGTTGAATTGTCGATATAATTCTGAAAATGCTTTAAAAACACGGAAAAGTGTATGATGAAACTATGTGCAGTAATCATTACGTCACATACAGCCTTTCGATTAGCTTACACCGTGACTGTGTGACCAAGTCAAGAGTTTTACATTTTTGTGCTGAAAAGAAAAAGAAAATCTCAGTAGTATTCTTTGAGGTTAAGTCATTGCAACCCAGTGAGCATAGACTTCAGGTTAATTTCAAAACTATTGGACCAACCTTTCTAACCAATCAGCAATGGCTACTATTGGATTCCTACACTTCCTACTTTTCCACTGATGCCATCGATAAAAAGCATCAGATGGCAAGTTTCATGTAGGACAAGTGACATAATCGCAGCTGTCTGTATGGTCATACCAATTTTAAAACGCTTTGTTTATATTCCCGTATTAAACGTTGGGATCACTTACTCTGCATTGAAGCCATTGACATGAAGGATTCGCATCTGCTTTACAATGGTGCTCTTCCCAGACTCGCCAGCACCTGTGAGAGAGAAAGAGAGAGCGAGAGGGTTCATTAAATGATAAAGTGTGGAATCCTATCAAAAGATCTGTCTTCACCATCTCCAATGATCAACTGAGCACATACAGTTCCAGAATATATTGTAATAGCCAGACAATGGGAATGCAAGCCAAACTTAACCATAAGCTGAAGACATTGTTGACCACAAGTCTGCCTCAAATCTTAAACCATTTATTCAAGTAATTGAACCACTTCAAGAAACATGCAATCATTGTCAATCTACAGAGCAACCTAGAAAGACAACCTCCCAAGTTAATTTCTCCCCCACATGTTTCTGTGCTATAAATAGTCAGTAGACAAAAGCCAGAAAGTCAAATAGAATATTATATATATTTCTATAACATATAATGCATGTTGTTCATGGACTTCCCATGACGATGGCAAATTCATTAATGACAACTGAATTTGTTTGTTTCAAGTTGTCCTGACACTCCTATGTTATTGTATGTATGTAAACACAGGTCCTTCCCCTCATAAATTCTGTCGAACTATAATCATATCTTAAATGTGTGACTCCAAGTTTGAAAGATGCATTCCAAAGGGCTGTTACACTGGTTTGCCAGTGCTCAGACTTCCAGGCAACTAAGAAGGGCATTGGCACACCCTAAAATGATGAAAAAGCTTTGTCGTAACTTAAATCAGTTCATTTTGAGGATACTGTGCCGACACCTGTGCTGAGGTGAGCCCTCTACCTCTGAATTACTGGAGGAATGCCAGCTATACCAAAGGGTTGACCTTAACTTTCCTGTTTGACATCTTCAAGAAATTTGTGGGACATATAAGCCTACATTCCAGAGTGACAAAGTAGGCTAGCACAATCCCAGTGTCTAAAGATCTTTCAGTGTCTGAGTACAGCCCATAGACATTCAGGATGAAGTAGTCTGCAATTGGTTTCTTTTTAATGGGGTCAGATATCAAGGTTATAAAAAGGCCTCGTTTGTAGATTAATTGTTTGTAGAATAGAGCACATCTAGTTGGTAGACATCTCAAAGTTAAGTCCAAAACTTTCTCTCTTCAGATTTCAGTGACCGTGGGACATCAAAACAGGGAGAAATTAGAGGAAATACCATGCACAAGCATAAAGTCTGTCGGCAGACATATTTGTTATGGTTAAATACGACTTCACTTCTGCTTTCCATTTGAACCGTCACTTCCTCTAGGACAAAAATTACCGGTGGCATAGCAAAAAAAAAACCACATTTCCATCGAATCAGCCTAACAATTGTATTGTACCTGGCCAACAAATCTACATGTAGAGAAATCTATCGATGGGAAATAGTTTCTTCCTTGTGACTATCACAGAAAGATCATTCTATCTGAACAACTCCTACAAACATGTCATAGGCTAGCTAAGACACCGAAGCCATGAGAACACACCCACGCCTCGAAAGACATGACACGCACATTCAGGATTCGATATTATCGCCGGATGACAAAATAAGTTTAGGGGGAGTAAACACTGGCGACAGTGTTCCTCATGAACAGTAGAATTCTTTTTGCAACAATGTTGCCTGTTTCAAGTATAAACGTTACAATGTGACAGTAGCCCATAGGCTACTTAACCTTATTAAATGAAACCATAGGCCTGTGCTGCCGACAAACTTGCGTATTTTGGCAGACACCGCATAGCCAGAACAGAGCTCATGAGATAGGCTGCTTGATGTCTAGCCTGCAAACAGCTGAAGTTTAGAGAACCAACCTCAAAACTTACCCAAAAGTAGAAGCCGATGTGTTGCTCTGTATAGCTGTTTGTCTTTCTGTAATTGTTTTTCAATCCTTTTGCTAGCTTCTTTTTGTTGCCTAGCTTCATTTTGTTGGTCATCTGTCTTACTATTCCCCAAACAGCCCATCTTCCCACACGAAAAGCGTCCAGGGGAGGGGAATGTTAAAAATAAATAATTAATCACCCTTTACTATCTCTCTTGTTTGACCCACTAAATAGTCGAATACATTTGTGACATTTAAACAGTTTGTAAAAATACACCAGTGAAGCATAAAACTATACGGCCTGATTAGATACGTGATTGTGCAGTTTCTATTTTACGTAGTGTACATCCTGCGTCTTTTCAGTAGTGCTGCTGGCCCTGCTAGGAGAGCAGGATAGCCTACTGCTGATGACGACAACAGTGCGGCCCTCAGATGTTCGCTGAATGATCACAGCTTTCTTGATATAAAGCTATAAACCACAGTCAAAACAAGTAGCCGTGACTTCAGCCTTCTTCACTTCAGCGCTGAAATGGGGAAAATGCTTAATTCCACGGATTGGCTAGCAGTAAATGAAGCATATGACTGCAATCCCAACTGGATTTTATTCCTAGTCGAGTATGCTCTTGGTGCAGAAGACCAGTGGGGTTTAATAAAAAGCATTTCAATTCATTAGGCCGTGTTTCTTCGATGTGTCAGCAATCCTCCATGCAGATACGAACAAGCGTAGTGTGTAACAACATTTGCACTCTACGCTACTAAATGAAGGCTATGCGTAGGCTATATTGTTTTCAGCGTATCCATTTTTTCGCTTCATGTCACAGGCTATTCAAATACTTGAGAACACAGTGTAGTCAGAAATACGATTCCGATGGCCCGTTCTGAACAAATTCAGAAATTCCTTCTTATTCCTCGTTTCTGCGATAGCAGTTCCTTGCTGGTTTTCCCCAAGCCTAAGGCCTTCTCTGCCTCTCCTTTTGTTGGTGTAATACGGATCTCCACACACCAATTAGACATCGAATATTCACAAGACAAGTTTCAAACAGAATTCGAATTGTCTACCAATGGCAAAATAATGCGAATCCTTGGATATTTTCTCGTTTCTTGTTGGTATAACCCCGCTGTCAAGCCTTAGCTTTGTAGTCCTTTAGAATGCGAGTGGTGGGTACACACATGTGCATGTACGTTCATGAATATAACGCCGTTTGGGACAACACATTCCACCACGTAAGAGACGTGCTTCTTCGGCGAGTCGAGGTTGAGTCGAGACGCAAAAATATATATTTTTCAGGCTCTTTCCCCGTTTTCTCCAGGAATTAGACATTGAGACTAGCAGCTCTGAAGAGGTGGGGTGGGGCAAATAGATCACACAGAACCCTGGGAACGAACAGGGTCTAATCACATGATTGCACAAAACGTCAGCGTGCTCACATTCTGCGGAGAAGGGGCGCCCTCTTCAAAGAGACGGGAGAAACCAGAATGTTTTGCAGGGGATTTAGAGAAAAGTGCGGGACCATACTACACACTGTTAATGTAAATTATCAGACACGTGTAAAATTTAGAATCAATCTAATGTAATAGACGGGTGAGTCATATTTAGCCTTTTTCTGTTTTGAATAGACGAGAGGCGGATCTTAGGAATTGACATGAACTTGTGCAGATATCAACAGCTGTATACTTCTGAAATAGATTAAAAAAATAAAAAAAAAAGAAGCAGAAATAGATTTAAGTAAGGCCGATGCAATAAAGTAAATAGAGCCCGTAGTAGACAAACATTTTTTACGGCACATAGGCCTACCCCAGACGTCTGCTCTAACATGGTGTTTATTTGCAATTGGCCTGCTATCTGCTATTTTCTGCTTACCACATAGAAGAGCTTTCCCTCCCTCGTAGCCTACTCAGTGCAAAGGCATCGGTGTGCACAATCAAGAGCAACATGTTTGCAATTGTTTGCACAGGCATCACCTATGATGTCAAAGATGAAGCAAAGTGAGATTATGTTACATATATTAAATTAGGATTGAAATACAGACGCTGTTATGTCTGTGTGTTTGTGTGTGTGTACAGAAAGCAATTTTGGATAACAATACGACTGACGTGCCCAACCAACACAGTCTTCGCAAAATGCCCATGTGTAGGGCATATGCTTCTATTGCCAACTTGAGGTAGGTTACTTCCTGCCTTTTGACAATATTTCACGTTGGCGTACACTAGAGGGCGCCACCATATAGAGCTACAGAGTTACATAAAATTAACCTTTACTACTTTTCTGCTGATAACTTGGCTATACTTGGTGTAGGCTATAATTATTTTCCAATGAAGAATGTCAATACTACATATTATCAAATTGAATGCTGACTTATTGACTCGAAATGTACCTATTTCATAACCTCACCTTAACATCCTTCATTTAAAATTCTGTGTTTTCATGCTGTGCTTTTTCAGTAGCATATATAGCCTAAACCTATTTCCTGGGACAGATTTTATTCACCATGGAGGTACAAAGACTAGAATCTTTCTACTATCTTATACCAAGTCATGCAATATTATGCATTTTGCTGTAACTGCTGGGGCCTGATATGCCCAAGTTTCATAACAGCCAGCTATTTATTGATGATCAGCTGGGTTCCTTTAACAAAAGACTCTGTTTTCTTCTCACTGTTTCACTTGGTCTCCCAAGGGCTCTGTCGAGGGAGTTTGTTGATGTGTGATGCTGTTTTATCAGGGGCTTTGGTTTCAATTAGACGGAATATCTAGAGACATAATGTGCAAACATGCCACATCTTTCCCACATGTGATGATTGCCACTATATCTAGTTTATCTCTCTTGGAGAGGGTTAGGGGAATAACATTCCTCATCAAACAGTGTTGCATGTACAAATTACTACATTGTCAACATATTATTATTATTATTATTATTATTAATAATATAACACATCAGGCAATTTATTTTAATCAAATCATTCTGGTCCGATTCCTCTTATTATATCATGTAAACATTTTCTCCGCTGTGCAGCTGTTTTATAGGCCTACTATACCTTCCTTTGTGTAGTGTATATAGGGTACTCACTCTGTGTGGTTTTCGTTCCTTCCTGAGTAGCCCATGTTACTCACTCTCTCTCTTACTCCTTCTCTCTAAAATGCACCGTCAATGAAATATTAGCTGCAGACTCAGCACTCACATCCGTAATCAATTTAGATCTTCTTGGACCTTCACTGAGCTATTATTTCGTGGATTTCCAGGAGACTGGGTCCCTCATCTTCTTTGATGTGCCTCTCACCAAATGCAGATGGGTTTTTTTTCTGGTAACTCTGCTGGTTTCTTCCACTCAGGTTTGTATGTTTGTCCCCTTTGTATTTGGCACATCACACTTCACATCACAAACATTATTTCTATAGGGTAATTCCACCTCTCAAAAAATAATTCCTCTCTGCATTTAGACAACCAATAGCAATGATGATTGAATGAGTTTACTTAATTAATGAATAATTGAATGAATTAATTAATTTACTTAATCAATTATCTTGATAAATCAGATGAAAATAATAGCAGCTTTAACACAAATTGACACACACACTACAACCACACATACCAATTCATGTAATATCTTAATTTCTTCTCAATCAGGTCACAAATGCATCGGCCTTGGAAATGTTGCTTCCTTCAGAGCGTCTGGCGCTTTGAAAAACACTGTTTCAGATAATGTTGCCTCTTAAGAGAGCTAGCACTATAGATCCCCCTGAAAGAAGAATCGAGAGCTTAGGTAGTTATTTGACAATTTGTTACGCTCACTCACACACTCACCAGTCTCACCCTCATACATCACTCACCTGCATGTGTTCCCCTTCTGTCGATCCTAATTTATATTTCTACTCTACTCTACTTTTGCCTAAAGTCGATCCCTTGTCTCTTGTCTGACTCATTCTCTTCTCTCTCTCCTCTGCCCCCACCACCATCACCTCAGCGGTGTCCCCCCTGAGATAAGACAGATAAGGGCTGCAAGGTTGGCACTCTTGCTGTAATGCTTGGCTAATGGACAATCCCCCATGAATATTAGATATACTTCCTCCAACTGGAAAAATGAAATGCAAGGAACCAAAATTCAAGATGGATCATGTTTCTCTCTACCTGTAGGGTTTTTTTTGGTCTCCTTTTTTGTAAAATGTCTGCAGAATTCAAAACCATTTGAATGAGACTTTTAAATGACCCCAACAGATCTAACTGCATGTTTATTACGCCACGGAAAGCTATTTCAGTTGCCTCCATAATGAGTATTGAATGAAATAAGTTTTTTGTGAAGTATAACCATTTACATTTATAAACTTTTTAAAACTTGTATACACATACATTGACACTTAAACCAGTATACACATACATTGATGCTTAAACCAGTATATGCATTGATGCTTAAACCAATATACACATAAATTGACACTTAAAACAGCATACAAATAAATTGATACTTAAACTAGTATACACATAAGTTGTTTGAGAGCTGCTTCATACCTTAATGTATGCGTTGTTTGATGGAAGGCATATGGACCAGGACATTGTGGATGTGTGCGATTCTCCTTCTCTCTGCCCACCCCCCACCTCTTGGGTTGGGCAGGGCTTGAGAGAGTGTGGGAGTCACCTGCCTCCCTGAGCCTGAGACATCGAGATGAGTTTGTGCATGTGTTCCTGATCAACTGAGCTGCAAGCGAGGATGGCGGGGGACATGGTTGTTGGAGTGCTTTATAATATCCTCTTGCCAGTTCTGCTGATTGCTGGTAAGCTCATTTCAGAATGGTGTTCTCTGCCAGAAACAATTAAAAATATTTAGTGATGCTGCATGCGCTTAGGGCAGCGGTATCGTATGATTATGATCAGTACAACAATGGCGCGTAGAGAAAATGGTTTCTTATCACATTGTATAACAATAATTCAATGCCTTTTGGTCTGGGTAAATTCATTAACTGAAGGTTTTTTTGTTGTTGGATTTGTTATTTCATTTGGTTATGGTTATGTTATTTAGCATACACTTTTATCCAGTAACACTGGATGAAAGTAACAGTGCAGAATCAAATTGGACGCTGATGATATGTAAGTCTATCATGGGGGCTTACATCTGATAACGGTTTCAGTTTTTGTTCCATGTAATCTCTGCAGTTTTATTCTGCCCCTTTTTCATACTTTCTGAGTTTATCCTTTTTTCAAGTGACATTGAAGTTACCAGCACCAGCCTCCTTTTCAGTTTTGAATTTTAGTGTGCGTAGTAGTAGAGACCTCATAGAGTACACTTTTAGTGTATTTCTCAGAGTTAGTTTCTCATAAAGTGTATCCCTCTGTAGCTATATCTTTCAGGTACAATGGCCTTTCTGTGATCTATCTGCTCTTCCTCCTGACACTGCCACTGCTGCCCAATCCCAGTCAATGCAGCATGAGGGGTGAGTTGACATTGTCTTGCAGCTACACTTCTCCGCATTTGAGTTTTTCCTTGGGAGTCATCTGACAAGTATTGTGTTTGATGAGGTCTAAGACCAAGTGCTCTTAATCACTTGCTATTGATGTTGATAACTAGGATTATTTTAAGGCAGGTGTGTGTGTGTGCGTGTGTGTGTGCGTGTGTGTGTGTGTGTGTGTGTGTGTGTGCGTGCGCGCGTGCGTGCGTGCGTGTGTGTGTGTGTGTGTGTGTGTGTTTGAATAAATAGTGTTGGTTTTGTAATGTCCTTGCTTTCACTCCTTGTTCTTTATATACCTGATTTGTATAGAAGTAAGTGTGGAAAATATAGTGTTGGTCACAATGATGACTAATGTACTATCATTTTAGATGTCATCTCCTTTTGAATTTATTTATCACTTACCTTTGGCTTCCCCAGAGACGTTTGAGATAGCTTTGTGACCACATTATTTAGCTTTTGACCAGCAGGGGGAGGCTAATTGAGGCTAATTGGCCTGCTCTTGGTATGACCCCTCTCACCTTTGTTACCTTATGCAACTTCATCACAAATTCTAAAGTCGTTGTTTGTTTAGCTATCCTAGCTGGTGCATTGGACTGTCTTTATCAATGTGCACTCAATCTCATTCAACAAAGTGACATTATACAGATTGTTGTGCAGAATGTGTAGTTATGTTGAGGGAACCACCCGTGAGCCTACTTGCATTTTGCGTTCATGGGCTACATAATAGCTCAGAATTGGCATTCACCAATTCAGAGAATTTACAAATGCTTGTATAACATGTGTAGTCACCATGCCAGATACCCTCTCCAGAAGTTAAGATTATAGGTCCTGTTTTGTATGGGTTTGTTGCGCATGTTTGTTTGTGAGCTTATGAATACTGAAGCTTGTCATCTGTTCATCTATTCATGTCATCTCATTGACGTGTTTCTGTAAAAAAATTCTTCAGGGGATCCCAGAAATATGCGCAAAATTCAGGAACTTTTGTTGATGCAAGTAAAAAATGTGTAAAGATTTGTCTGGAGCGAAATTCTAAGGAATGCAGACAAGTGACTATTTACGGACACAAATGTAATTAGAAATGCTGACGATTGACAAACAGATTTTTTTATTAGGCCCCATGTCTCCATATAAATGAATAAGAGTATATTTAATGTTTAGTTATCTCAACTCTGCCCTGAACTGCGTCCCAATCAATACATGCCATTAAATGAAAGAAGTCACTACTGCCTCTCCCACTGAGCTGCGTAAAGTGATGGGCCCGTATGGTCTCATCAATTATGTATTACAGAGTAATTATAGTGAGGAATTAAGAGTGGTGGTGTCAGCGTTGTCTATACTCCTGACCGATTGTTGCTTCCCAGAAAGCTGTATGGATTCACATGTTTATCTCTCTGCTGCCTCTTCCCTCTCTCTCTCTCTGTCTCTCTCTCTCTTTCGCTCTCTCTCTTCCTCTACCATCCACCTCCGGCTCCCCCATTTCTCTCCCACTCCCGTGTGCCTGTGCTGAGCTCATCTCTGGTGTGAGAGGGGTGTAGAGCTGATTAAAGGGGTTTAATCGGGATGCCCTTAGCCGTTTGCTGTTCGCAAGGGATGGGCAGAGAAATGACATAAAGCTTTTAGTAAAAAAATCCGGGTTATCGGAAACACATTTGCTGCCTCAGCTAATGCTGTGTGCATGACTCCAATTGGTTTTTCTGCTAAACAAACAGAAAACAAACGCGGCTACTTCCGCTGCCTTGTCCTGCGCTTCATGCCACATCAATGAGCTCATTTTTTTTACACTCACACATTTTCCCTCGTCACCTTGGAAAGCTGGAGAAACAGACATTAGTCGAGTGTAAATGAATCGACCTGTACGTCTAAATTCAATTTTGTGTTGACTGTTTTTTCCCCCCCTCAACCGACAGCTTGAGAATGAATGTAACACCATGCAGCTGAGCTGAGCTCTTGCAGCATTGGATTGCCTTTCTCGGTAGATTCCTCCGCGTGTTGTGGGAAAAGACATGACAAAAAATCCAATCAAAAGCTCCCATGATTCTACAGCTATTCAGCCCTTTGAGTGATGGCTCCAGTCAGCAGTGTTAGAGCTCCAAAGTATCAGTTCAGTTCCATAGAGTGATACCATCTTTGCCATTAATGCCCTCCTACCCACTGATCTATAAAGAATACCTGGATAGACTATCTCATTGTTGCTGACCCATCAACAATGAAGCCAATGGAACTGTCCCGAGTGGTCCCATAATGGCGGCGATGTGTTCCAATTCCATTGTTGCAGAACGGCAACATTCTTTTACTGTCTTTTACTGTCTATGCATTCCTATGGCAAAGTGGTCCCATAATGGCCGCCCCCATGTAGGCTTCAGAATTTTGACGTAGATGCTCTATCCAGGTATTCTTTATAGATCAGTGCTCCTACCATACATCATCACTTTACCGTTACTACGGCACTGCAAAGAAGGGGGGAAAAAAGCATCCATTAAACTTAACAGCTCAATTAACAGCAGCGGCACTGGCGGTCAGTTTACGATAGAGAGCAAGCAGGCACTGGTGGAGAATGCATGCCCATCTGTTTCTGTTGTAACATTTGTTTTTCTTCTGTCTGTCTGCCTGCCTGCCTGTCTGTCTGTCTGTCTGTCTGTCTGTCTGTCTGACTGAAGGGAAGACGGGCAGGTTCCTGATGCTGCTCTGCTACACCAGTGTGACATTCCTCTGTCTCCAGTGTGGAATGCAGATCCCCTTCTCCTATATACCGAAAGACGGTAAGGAGCGGACGCACACCCTGGATCCGTACGCCAAAAACTGACCACTACAAGTCTGAACCTGTACACAAGCCGCATGCATCCATGCCTGTCACTTTTGTTTCGCCCATACAAATAACCAAGCTTAGACTTATGAACTGAAAAGCAATGCACTTATAAGGAATGGACCAAAACGCCTTCCTGTAGTGTAGACCACACCCCAGAGGAAGTTAATCATTTTTTGTTTGCTGTTTAGTGCAGTGCTCCAACTCATTCGGTGGGATGAATATTTGATGAGTAGGGGGGGATACTGGTTGAACTCATTTGCTGATGAGACAGAACTACTGAGCCATAGTTAATGATGCATTTCCCCCCATGTTATCTCTTCCACAGTAAGCGGTGTTTGGGAGACCGTTCTCTATCATCTTGGCATTGTGAGGTATAAATAGTGCTAAAATTATTATTCATCAGTTTGTGGTTATAACCTCATGCCTCTATATATCCACTGAACCATTAATGACTGTGTGCTTCAGATAATGTGTTCTGATACAGTAAATGGCTATGTTATTTACCGGAACAGGTTCAGTGATGTGGATCCTGGAAATATCGTGCGGCTGTTAGTGCCGGACTTCGGCCTCTTCGTGTCTGGACTCTTCGTCTGGCGCGTGTGCAGGAGGGTTCTGCGGCAGCCGGTGGTTCTGAGTGTCCATGAGAACTGCATCATGCCCTCTGACCATGAGGAGGTATCCACGACGACCTCATATACCACATACCACCTCATACACGCATGCCAACGCCAAGCCATTGCAAAAATGAAAGGCAAAGCTCCTGGAAACAAAGCTCCTGGAAACAAATGAGTTTAAATTGTCATGAAATGAAGCCATGTTGAAATAGTCATGCTCATTTTCAAACTGCAAATGTTCATGATTAAGCTGCATGAAAAAAATGGTAAAAAATGGCAAAACGAATTGAGAGACTGACCTTGCTGTTTGCCCCAGACGGACGTGGAGTCCACTGAATCCGAGACGGAGGAGGATGAGAGTGAGGTGGGCTCCACCTGGGACAGCTCGGACGAGAGCAGAGAGCAGGTAGCGTCCGCCCCACCTGCCTTCGTGCAGAAACTGATTGTCTTTGCCGCCGGCCTGAGGTTGCTGCTGTCCACGGTCATGAACACGGCAGGAAAGGTCGTGGTGACAATCCAGCTGGCCATGGCAGGTACTGTGGGGTCTCCCGAAGCATCAAACTCAGAAGGGAAACATTAAGCTGTATTTGGAATGTTTACTGCTAGGGGTCTTCTATTTAGGCATATATATACTGTATACTGTATACTGTGTATAGTATACTGTACATGTGTATGTGTGTGTGTGTGTGTGTGTGTGTGTGTGTGTGTGTGTGTGTGTGTGTGTGTGTGTGTATATGTGTGTTTGTTTTTGTGTAAATTCTTAGTTAAGTCTTGAGTCTCTCTTGTGGAAGGCTTGGCTATTGCATATCTACACCTTGTTGGGGGGCTTTTTGCCTTTACGTTGATAGGGCAATGGAGAGAGACAGGAAATGAGTTGGAGATAGAGATAAGATAAGATGGGACGGGACCGGGGGAACGGCCGCAGGCCGGAATCGAATCCAGGTCCCCGCGGGCTCCGAGACCCAAATGAAACCCCAAACTCCCAGTTCAAGCTCTCTCGCACTCGTAGTCCATTGCCCTCTAACAGTGAACTCCTATGATGATGATGATGATGACCTTTTTTTATCTTCGATGTCGCAGGTATTGCACTGCCCTCTCTGACATCCACGGTGTATTTCGGGGCGTTTCTGACCCTTGTGTGGCTGTGGGTGTACGGCCGCCCGCTCTCCCTGCTGGTGTTCAGCAGCCTCTGCGTGATGATGACCTTGTTCAGCGCCGGCCACATCCTGGGCCTCTACCTTTACCAGCTGCCTTTGCCCCAGGAGTGGGTGGCTCCTCACGACACCTATGCCAGGTACTGGGGCTCAGCGTTCACTTTTGAAAGTGGTCGCCTGCTTGACATGCAGGAATGAGGTTTTGGTTGCCAACGACAACCAAATGTGGGTGTCACAGGGGCAACCAGGGGTGACGAACTGGTTGCCACTTGCAACAATTTGGTAGCCAATGGCTGCCGGGCAACTGTTAATGTTGAGCCCTGCCAAGTACTCTACTCATGGAGTCATATTTGAACCTCGTCACACTTTTTTAATTGGTTTAGATGACTGTAAATAATATAGACATTAACATAGTTATAGCCATGTTAAAGCTGTCTAGTCATGTTGAATTTTTTATGTATTCTGGAATATACCTGCGGAGACCATCCTGTTGTCGTCATCTTTTCTGTGTTCCTTTGGGGGGGGTCCCAGACTGTTTGGCATGACGGCGGTCATTAGGACCAATGGGTCGGACCCACACAGCCTCCTGCTGCAGCCGGATTTCTCATGGCCAGTAGTCATCAACCCTCTGGTCCTCCTGATGCTGTATTACACCCTTGTGGCCCTGCTGCACAAGTGGGTCCACATTGATGTAGAGGTAATCACCCCAGCATGTCAGCAACCTCAATAACAAGTCGTCAGTTAGTAGCACTAACACCTAATACAAGTTCTTCTTCTTCTTCTTCTTCTTCTTCTTCTTCTTCTTCTTCTTCTTCTTCTTCTTCTTCTTCTTCTTCTTCTTCTTCTTCTTCTTCTTCTTCTTCTTCTTCTTCTTCTTCTTCTTCTTCTTCTTCTTCTTCTTCTTCTATAAAAGTGTCTGTAATGCATAGTCTTTTTAATGACATCTAAATTGTACAGTATGTATACGTTCAAATATGTATGCATGACTTAGCTTAGCCTTTGGTTTGTGTTGTTTTGCTTCGATGTTCTATACTTAACTTGTTGTCAGGCTCAGATCTACAAAAGTGGTCAGAAATACTGTTTTTCACCCCATTTGAACCAGCATTACGTTTTCAGTTGCAAAGCTATGATAAATCCTAATGCGGTTAAAAACTGGCAATGCACAACACAATGCCTTTGTGCAGTGGATGTTTTCAATTTCCCTCGTGTATCATATTTATTGACCATTTTTATATTACATTTCATAAATCAGACCACTTAGCTGCAACAAAAGCAGGACTTTTTCCTGCTAAATTGTGTTGATGCAACTGAATGTTCAAGAGTCTCAGAGGCAAATGGTGTAAATAGCATAAACCATAAAATGACCTGTACTGATTAGTTAATAGGATTAGGCTTTAATCCCAACAATTAGATAGTATGTATTATACTGTATATTCTTTATTTCTTTATTATGATTTTACCTTGATTTGTGCTTTCTTTTTAAGTTTTTTTTTATGATTTTGTTTTAATTACTTTTTGCTTGTATCTGCTATTACTGTTTGTTTTTTGTTTTTGTAAAGCACATTGTACAGTATGTGTATGAAATGCGCTAAATAAACTTGACTTGACTTCGTTTCAGGACAACAACCAGACATTTCAATACATATTTGATCAATTATGTGGGGTTATTTAGTCTCTCTCACTTTGGTGATGTGAACATTGGCAAAAGTTTATGCTTGTAAGCAGTTAAAAACAAAACTTTTAAGCTTGTATCTACTGCTGCCTGAGCAGGCATGTGTATACTCTACATGTTTTTTTTTTTTTGGCAGGATGTTGAAGAAGCTGACCAGTCTGCTATGTGTGAAGTTCCTCCTAGTTTCTCAGAGGCTGTGTTGCCATCGCCCATCAAACCAGAGGTGAAATAAGCGTAAAAAACAAACAAAATAAAACAAAACGAACAAAATACAGCATAGCATAACATAACATAACAAAAAAATCACCGAATATGCCTTCACAGATGGTTAATATGGTGATGCTCAACAGCTGGGAGAACCACAGCATCCCCTCACAGGACTCTCTGCTCTCAGACACCATGTACCCAGACTGCTTTGTGCTTCCTGTGTATCGACTGCAAGAATGCCCAAGCTATGGTACCCATCCCATATGTTGTTCACAAATCACACATCTCGGTGATAATATGCAGAGTAGGTCTGTGGTATCTATATAGAAATCATGTCAGACTTTTTAGAACTTGAATCTGTATAGATATTTTATAAAATTGTGTGGTTTTGACAACGTTCTGTACAAAGAGAAAACCTGGTAATTCAGATGTAACGTGGTGTTCAGATGTATGCTGACACACCATTACAGCATTGATTTATTCATGACACATGTAGTCCTAGAGATACACCAACTTTTAGAAAAAAATTTGTACATACTGTAGTAACTGTTACTGGGATTGACTGTGCATGGGTGGAGGGAAATAAAAGCTGGGAAAGAAAACAAAAAGGTTCTCCGGCCTGTTGTTCTGTTCAGGGTCAGAGGAGGGCAAGATGGAGGGAACAGAGGGGACTGATGAAGAGAACGATGACGACCTACTCTGCGTCTCCGAGGCAACAGCTCCCGACGCTTCACCCAGTGGACTCGCTCTCTTTGGGATCTTCATCATGAAACAGAGTTATGTCAGCGCCCTCATCATCATGATGGTAAACTGAACACGCGTGTGTGTGTGTGTGTGTGTGTGTGTCTGTGTGTGTGTGTGTGTGTGTGTGTGTGTGTGTGTGTGTGTGTGTGTGTGTGTGTGTGTGTGTGTGTGTGTGTGTGTGTGTGTGTGTGTGTGTGTGTGTGTGTGTGTGTGTGTGTGTGTGTGTGTGTGTGTGTGTGTGTGTGTGTGTGTGTGTGTGTGTGTGTGTGTGTGTGTGTGTGTGTGTGTGTGTGTGTGTGTGTGCTGTATGTGTGTATATTCTGTGTGTGTGTGTGTGTGTTCTGTATATGTGTATACTGTATGTGTGAGAGAGAGAGAGAGAGAGAGAGATAAGATTGCTCTGGGATGAACACATTGTTGGGATAAGCATCATCTCTCTGTTTGTGTTTAGGTATGGAGCATCACCTACACCTCTTGGCTGGGGTTTGCCCTGCTGGTATGGTCCTGTGTGATCTGGATGATGAGGGACCGCCGCTACTACGCCATGCTCAGCGCTCCTTTCCTGGCCGTCTATGGCACCGCGCTCCTCGTGGCCAGCTTCATCAGTGGCTTTGGGCTGAAGAGAGAAGAGCTCTTCCCCAGGGTGCCCAAGGCTGTGCTTATTGACTTTGATCTCTATGTTTACGACGCTCCGTGTCTTCACTTGGGTGTAAAGGTGAGCCAGTAACCACAACTCTCAAGAAAAAGATAGTTAAAATTGTTCCAGTCCGTAGTTCTCAAACTTTTCCAAATGAGTACCACCTCAGAGAACAATTGGCCACCATTATGACCCGCATTAAAATACAGTAGGATAGGCCAATTTAAATATATTTCACATTATACTGTTTTGCATTGTTTTGTTTTGTTTTGCTTTTTCAAGAAAGATAATTATATAATTATATCATTATATACATTTTGTATATAATTTTGTCTTCATAACTTCTTGGAGACTCCCAGAGTACCACAACAGAGAGTCCGCGTACCACCAGTGGTACCTGTACCACAGTTTGAGAACCACTGATTTAAGTTATACAGTACAGTCAGTCATATAGTAACAATATAGAAGAATGATGAGGGTGTATCTACCCTGTGAACCCGAATCAAAGATGAAAGATGTCTTTGTTAAGTTTGCTTTATGATATTTCCATGGGAAAGTTCTAATAATGCCTCCATCCCCATGTCTTCAATTTGAAGTTTACATGTCCAGAATTTGTGGTTGCCATACTCAGCACCTAACATTCCCATGTGTCCAAAGGTGATGTACACCTTCAGCTTCTGGTTGCTGCTGCGTCAACAGCTAAGGGAGAAAGAGGAAGCCAGCAAGCTGACGCACGAGAGTGAGGATGGTAAAACTGAAACATGTGAGATAACTCTTTCATTGTAAAACGTGATGTAATGCAGGCGCATAAAAAAAAGAGGTGGGTGGGGGGGGGGGGGGGGGGGGGAGGGTGTAAAAGGGAACTGTCAGGACAGTCGTTTTCCATGCCATCATACAGCAAATGCTTTTATCTTAA
The DNA here is from genome assembly GCF_963854185.1 of Sardina pilchardus. Classification (NCBI taxonomy): domain Eukaryota; kingdom Metazoa; phylum Chordata; class Actinopteri; order Clupeiformes; family Clupeidae; genus Sardina; species Sardina pilchardus. The sequence goes on along the minus strand of NC_084996.1, from coordinate 4,124,087 downwards.
GCGCTTGGCTGTATGGGTATGTAGTGGATGCAGTAGCTAATGTATGTGTGTTGAACTCATGACCTTGGCGGAGGTAGCACTTGCCTTTACTAGTTGCTCTATACCTGCTGAGCTAGAAACACATTCATTTCCGTTAAATACACATTAGTATGATTTCAGCTTTTTTTGTCTGTCTCGCTCAATACAAATAGTAATAAATAGAGACATTTAAGCAGAATTAAAGACGAAAGGAAGCTAAAGAAAAGTAAAGAATTGTCTGTGATGAAATGTGTCCATATACAGTATACAAAATGTAAAATTGCATTTTGATTCATGTCTTTGTGTGTGCAGCTGATGAGGGGGAATCCTCTGGACTGGTGTCCATTTTAGGAGGACTAGTGAAAGGAACGCTGGTCAAATACTGGCTCTTCCTCTGCTGCTCGATGTTCTTCGTGGTCAGTTTCTCCGGAAAGGTGGTCGTGTACAAGATCCTCTACATTGGCCTCTTCCTTTTTTGTGTGGTACTTTATCAGGTAAGAACATCTCTCTCCTCTCTCACACACACTCTCTGCAGGCCTACTATTTAGTGCGTTGATGTCCTCTCCAATATCATGAATTTAAACTCAAATATGAAAATGTTTTTAGTGTGTATGTAGATCTCATACTGTATTTATTTTTTTGCTTATCTTTTTATTTGTTTTATTTTGTACAGCACTTCAGTGAAAGTTGTGTTTTAAATGTGCTTCATAGATAAAATTGACTTACTCACTCCTCGGCAAAAACACTTACATGTCTGTTTTGGTGGTGGTGTAGGTGCGCTATGACATCTGGAGGCGCATACTGAAATACTTCTGGGCTGTGGTGGTGGGCTACTCCATGTTTGTGCTGATCCTCATCTACATGTACCAGTTTAAGACCGTGTCTGGACTCTTCAGACAGGTCATCGGCATGTCAGAAGAGGGGTGAGAGTTCAGCACCGATGGCTGGCGTCCATCTCAGTCTCATTGTTTCATAGAATCACAGGGTTTTGGATGACTCTAACTAAACATAAAATGTTTTAAAATGCATGTGTTTTATTTTGTGGATTTTGCTGTGCTGAGACAATGTCAGTAAATGCCATTTTTGAGTAAATAGGCGAAAAAAAAAAATCTAAATCATACCTCAAAAATGGTCTAATAAAAAAAAATTCTAATTCTGCTGAGTGTATTGTATGTTGTCATACAGACATATCATATATCATCATCTTCACACGTTGCTGAAGAGAGCTGTTGAAAAACAAACAAACAAATAAGATGAAAAATAGATGTTATGCTAGAGATTTGGGAGATGTTTACTGATTGAGCTGTGTTGTTGGGTCAGGCTGCGTGACCTGGGTCTGGAGCAGTACGACACCGTGGAGCTGTTCGCACGGATCCTGCTGCCGGCCGTCTTCCTACTGGCCTGCATCCTGCAGCTGCACTACTTCAACTCCGACTTCCTCGCTCTCACCGACCTGGAGAACATCTCTGTCCAGGATAAATCCGCCAGGTGATGGCTCACACATAGGGTGCCTCTCATTTGGTCTTTTATACACCCTCCCTTCCTTCCTCGATCCTCGTCCTCACTGATCTAGATAAAGAATGATGGGGCGGCTACAATAGGATAGTCTATCCGGTGTTAGTTATAGATCAGTGGGAACGCCCCTCGAGGACTGAGCATCGAGGATCGAGGAGAGTTTGAGAGCCACCCTGTGTCTTCACTTATATAGTAGATGTCAGCCGTGTATGACTGAATTATCAGTCCTATGACTGACTGAGCTGGAAATCTTGACTTGTCTTGACTATTTTAGCTGATTTGAAAGGATTGCATGTTTGTGTAGATTCCATTTTTTCTCATATCCTCTCATTCTTCTTTTCCCCCATTCCCTCAGTGAGGAGGAACTGAGAGAGAAAGTGACGGTGATTTCTGACACGTATGGGTGGCATGGTTTTTATATGACCGCATACAGGCTGCTGAATTTCTTGTTGAAGCATGAATGTGTAAACCAATGCACTATGGTGATTAGGCTACTTTTTTCTGGCTGTCAAAAGGAATGCTTGTTAAATTCACATATTAAATATTTTATTCTTTTTTATTTCTTTAAAAAAAAAACCATTCAGGATCAAGGAAAATCTTGAAAAACTCCAACAGCGGTAAGACCCATATTTAAAAGTTTGTGTGGTGAGTCGGAGGCTAACCAGAGCCCATTTGGGCTAACTGTCATGGCTAAGGAAACGGACACTAACAGGACTGCAGGGTTCATACTGGCCCTTTCCAAAACGGATCCCTACTCACTTCGACTCGGTTAGCGAGTGAACTTCCTTTTCAAGTCCACTCGTGGGTGCGGAGAACACTCACATTGAAGGGTTAGGGGGTTAAAACAGCGCTACATTTCGGATGCGCTTGAAGGGAGAAGGAAATTGACGTCATATTAGTTTTCATAGAAATTATGAAGGCAATATATATTAAATCGCCAATTAAGATGTTCTGGACACCCCTGTGTATTAGGATATACATCCCTCTTCTCTCCTTTCATTACTATGAGTGAGGAGTTGCATTTTATGCTTTATTTAACATCAAATTATAAAAGTGCTGTAAATGAGACCTGCACATGTGTTTAAATATTACAGCCTACTTCTGTACGATCTTGCACATTTTACTGAGTATCAAACTAAACATGAGTTGTTACAATGTAGCTTAAATCACGCTTTTGTCTGTAAATGCTGTCATACGGACCAAAAAACAACTGGCAGGGAGATACACGAGCTGCACGAACACTTGAAAACGGTTGCACCTGCGTTTCAAGACAGCGGTAGTACCTTCTTCCCAGTAGCGTATTAGTTAGCTTGCTCCTCAGTATGCGTCCCTACCTACATTTGGACAGCACTAACTAGTTGGCGTCACCTGACTCGGGGAGGGGGGGGTGTTGACGATTTGCATGACGTGTGGAGCTTGACCTGCGCTGCGCAATGGATTATGGGATACCTGAGGGCAAAAAAGATGCATCGATGCACGCTTGGAAATCACGCCAAACGAAGTAGCCAACTAGTGAGAGCGCTTGACTTTCGGACAGTCTATTCTGACGTAACTTCCGGAAAATGCACACTGCCCAGCGTGCACGCTTGACTTCTAGACACAACCAGCATCCATGCTGACTTGCTCCTGGAGGCGTGGTAGCCCCTCTCCCTAGGCACTTCACTCGACTCAAAATTCGTTTCGGATGATACTCAATGTGGCGGACCCTCGCGTGAATGCGCAAACGAAGTGGAAGTGTGTAGGACTGGGTTTAGGGGCACGTTTCGGAAAGGGCCATACTTTATTGCCCCTGGCTGCAGCAATGAAATGTATAGGGCTAAAACAGCTGGGGTTGAGAAACTTTTTGAACAGACAGGGAGAACTCGCACTCAGAAAAACACAAGTCAAAAAGAGAGGTTTAGTTTTAAACCACTTGTATTTTGTATATATTTTTAAAAGGCTTTTTTTCTCACATTGTCCAAAAGTGCAAAAAAGTGCAAAACGTGCTGTACAAACGTTTCGGTCCCCTGGACTATCCTCAGTGCAAATGAGAGATAACACATAGAGCCAACCATTTAACCAGTCCAAAGCAGGTGCATACAATCAGAGATGATCATTATACAATTACAAGATTACAATTACAAAGCCAATCACATGACCCAACACATTGGTCATAGTAACCAAGCAGCAAACAGTGTGCAAATAAGCAATCAAACACTTAATAAGGATTACAGAAAACAGGACATCTCCCATTCCTCATTCAAGCCATTTGGATACAGTGTTTTTAAATAGAAAATGTATCTACATTCACATTGCAATAAACATTTGTCTACATTTCCACCACGCCTTTTAGGAGTTATAAAGTCAATGCCACATAATTCTAAATCCTTGATTGAATGATTGCCATCAGCGAAATCATGTCTGGGAGCCAATCAAATTGCAGGATTCTGTGAGCCAATCAGATTGCAGGATTCTGTGAGCCAATCAGATTGCAGGATTCCGGGAGCCAATCACATTGCAGGATTTCAACAGCCAATCAGATTGCAGGATTCCAACAGTCAAGCAGATTGCAGGATTCCGGGAGCCAATCAGATTGCAGGATTCCAACAGCCAATCAGATTGCAGGATTTCAACAGCCAATCAGATTGCAGGATTTCAACAGCCAATCAAATTGCAGGATTCCGGGAGCCAATCAGATTGCAGGATTCCAACAGCCAATCAGATTGCAGGATTCCGGGAGCCAATCAAATTGCAGGATTCCAACAGCCAATCAGATTGCAGGATTCCAACAGCCAATCAGATTGCAGGGTTCTGGGAGCCAATCAGATTGCAGGATTTCAACAGCCAATCAGATTGCAGGATTCCAACAGCCAATCAGATTGCAGGATTTCAATAGCCAATCAGATTGCAGGATTCCAAGAGCCAATCAGATTGCAGGATTCCGGGAGCCAATCAGATTGCAGGATTCCAACAGCCAATCAGATTGCAGGATTCCAACAGCCAATCAGACCTCTGAAGATTCCACCATTTCGAAAAAAGTTAATTTATCCACACATTATGTCTACACAAATGATCTCTTTCTGTGATCCCTTGTGCTCTCATCCTAAGTTGCAGAGTTTATAGTAGCAAAAAAAACCAACCATTTATGGTTTAACCATAAATGCATGTCTTCATATAACAACATAATATAGATAATATAGATGTATAGGTTATAAAATAAACTAGGCCTAGTTGCCTTTGGACTGTTCAAGAGGTCCATGCTGTGTTTTCTATATGATCAGTTTGGAAATTGTTGTTACTGTCTATCAACACTCATGTCTAATTCAATTACTACCAAGGAACCTCCATCTTTAGCAGCCTACTTTATATAGCAGAGTAACCACTATGAATACCCTATGATAAACCTAACAGCTATCTCAATTACCCTGGCAACAATATAGAAATCATCGCAATCACCCTAGTAATATTAACACAGACCACTTTCCATTCAATTCAACTATCCACTTTCTCTCCATCCATTTACTTCCAACTATTCATTCCTCTATTAAACTGTCCTCCTATCATCAACATCCATTCATCTACCTATACACATCCATTAAACTATTTGTCTATCAACATTCATTAAACTATCTGTCTTATCAACATCCATTAAACAGTCTACCTTTACTCATCCCTTAAACTATGTCTATTAAACTATCTGCCTATCAACATTTATTAAACCATATCAACCTAGCAACCACCATATGTGTCTTAGCAACTCCTAATAATCTCAATTACCCTAGCAACAACCTAGCAACCACCATTTTGTCAACCTAGGAACCACCATAGTAACCAGTATTTATTGTCTCCATCTATCTAACCTTCCATCCAACTTTCTCTCCATCCATTTACTTCAAACCATTTATTAAACTGTATATCTGTCTATCAACATAAATTCAACTGTTTGTCTATCAACATCCATTAAACTATTTATCAACATCCATCAATATCTGTGTCTAATTCAATTGCTACTTAGCAACCTCCATAGCAAGCAACTCTAAAAATACATAACTTTATAGCAACATACTGTAAATTACACAACATGTAAATCCTCATTCGCTCTGTTTTATCCCATCTCTCTTTTTTTTGGTATTATTTGTGTTAAAGAGACCCTATGCAACTTTTTCACAGTCATAAAATCGCTCAGAAATCGTTGTTTTGTTTGACTGACCAGTTTAATCGAAAACAGTAATATTTCCTTCCGCCCCCAGTGTCCCTATCCACTTTTGCAACCTTGCAGTTTCTGCAGGAGACGATCGCTCCTTGTTTACATCTGGAAGTCGAAGACGCGTAAGGAACAAGAGGAACCACGCTTGCAATTTATATATTTATATATAGCCTATATATGTATAAATATACACGCTAAAGCTGTCGGGGAAGCTCTGCAGAGAAATATGCAAGCATAAAACGAGCGAAAACTAAAAACAAAACCGAAACCAGAGATGAAATCGCCAATCCTGCATAGTTCCTCTTTAACTACAAATTATATTTTACATTTCATTTATGGCATTTTCATGCACTGGTAATTCCTTTGGAATTGCATTTCTATTTCCCATGTGCTGTTGCCCCATAGACTCAAAAAAGAAGAAAGTGTAGGGAGTAATGCCACCCTGGATAAGGACATGCTCTCCTCCTCTACAGAGAAGAAGGAAGAGGAGACAGATGAAGAAGAAGGTGAGTGTTTTGTGTGTGGACGTATTTGAATGGAATTGTGAATGTTCTACGTGTACTTGTTTTGATATGAGTGTGTGTGTGTGTGTGTGTGTGTGTGTGTGTGTGTGTGTGTGTGTGTGTGTGTGTGTGTGTGTGTGTGTGTGTGTGTGTGTGTGTGTGTGTGTGTGTGTGTGTGTTGTGTGTGTTTAGAGACGCCGGTGAACACATGGCTGTTGGTTGTGGATCGTGCCAGTGTGCTCACCCTGCAGGTGCTTTGTCTCTTGCGTAAGACACAGGCCCTCTGCTGGCGGCTGCTGGAACTGCACAGCCTTAAACTACTCTCCACTGGCATCATCTGGGTTAGCGTACAGGAGGTCAGACTCTCTTTCTGTTTCTCTCCCTCTCTCTCACTCACTCACTCACTGTGTTATCATCTGGGTTAGCTTGCAGGAGGTCAGACTCTCTTTTTCTTTCTCTCCCTCACTCAATCACTCACTCACTCACTCACTCACTCACTTACTGTGTTATCATCTGGGTTAGTTTGCAGTAGGTCAGACTCTCTTTCTTCCTCTCTCTTTCACTTACTGTACTCACTCACACATTGTTATTGCCTATCACATGTTGTTGCCCATTACTTTCTGTCTCTTTCTCAGCCACTTTGCAGCGTGTGTAGAAATACGCTGCATCAGCACAGCATAGTATAATATACGACAGCATTACCCTGCATTTCCTTTCCTGAGGACACCACGAAGATCAATTGCTGGATCCTTTTTGCAACACACACACACACACACACACACACACACACACACACACACACACACACACACACACACACACACACGCACACACACACACACACGCACACAGATACACATTGGATTAATTGGATTTTCTCTCATCAATCTACACACAATACTCCACAATGACCGAGAAGAGAGTTTTGAAGTGTTTTGTGAATTTATTAAAAATTAAAGACCGAAATATCCCATGCGTATTCACTTAGCACTTGTTTAAAGCACCTCTGACTAAATCTTCCTGGGAATGATCCTACAAGCTTGGCACAGCTTACTTGTTGAAGTTTCTTACATCCTTCCTGGCAGAATCATTCGAGCTCGACCAAATTGCATAGGGAGCATTACCATACAGCCAGCCATTTTCAAGTCACTTGGGAGATGCTCTATTGATTTCAGGTCCAGACTCTGGCTGGGAAACCCCAGGACTTTCACTGAGTTTTTGGTGAAGCTGCTTCTGTTCATTTCTTGGTGGTATGCTTCATGTCATTGTTATCATTGAAAAGTAAACTTTTGTCCCAGCCCGAGATCCCGAGCAGGTCTTCACTTAGGATTGCTTTACATTTTTCATCCATCTTTCTTTATATTTTTCGGCATACATCTTCTCCTCCTTCCTGACTAGTCTGCCAGCCCTGTTTTTGCTTTGTCACTGCAGAGTAGACTGTGTGTAGATTGGTAGACTGGAAAAAAATAATAATTTAATCTATTTACTTTATAAATCAATCTGAAACATAACAAACGGACAACTTAAAAGGGTCTAAAAAAACCTCTGAATGCACTGCATATAAGGATACTAAAGGATACATCATTCCCTCCCCTTCCAGATTGGATTCCCTTGAGGAAGACCCAGTAGAGGCGAAACACGTAGACGCCAGCCTAATCCAATGAAATAAAGGAATTCATTTTTTCACTCAATCGATGTGCGTCGGACCTCTGACTGCCTTTTACAAAATGTTCCCACCAAGAAATCTTACACTTACAGGACAGTCGCAGTTTGTTTAAGTTTAATTTTCCTCCGTTCCCGAAGAAGAGCACCTGATTTTTCTTCTTTCAATAATTGACCCGACACAGCACTCTCCTTCTCTCTTTCCCGTCCCCTCCGGGTTGGGTTCTCACCTGTGCAGGTGTCCCTGATGAACTTTGCGTTCCTGGTGCTCTGGACGCTCGCCCTGCCGTTCCCGCATCTCCGGCAGAAGGCCTCCAGCGTGTCGTCCGTGTGGGCGTGCGTGATGGTGGTGTGCAAGATGATGTATCAGCTCAAGGTCATCAAACCGCTGGAGTACTCCTCCAACTGCACCGCTGTGAGTCTCCTCGCCTCGTCTCGCCAGGCGTTGATATCTTTAATCCCGATCTTAATCCCTTTGCAAACATGCTTGTGTCTAGGGAAGCCATGTTGGTGAAGTTGTTTCTTGGTTATAGGGGCTGGGATCGGTTAACGGTAGCTGGTCTGTCCCTAACTTTGAGGAGCTGCTGACCAAATCCATCTTGTATGTGGAGCCTGTGGACCCTGCTGTGTGGTGTGGGGCTCTGCACAAGTGTGGAGATCGTATTCTGCCTTGTCTTCAGGTACCGCCGACACATGCACACACACACACACACATTATATGTGTATTTATTAGAACTTCTGAAAAAACACTGAATGGCTGCTCGATTCTGTGTGTGTGTGTGTGTGTGTGTGTGTGTGTGTGTGTGTGTGTGTGTGTGTGTGTGTGTGTGTAGAACCACTTGCTGGTGCTGGGTTTGCTTGTGTTTGATGTGACCATCCACCGGCATCAGCTCCACTACCGCCTCAGTAACAACCTAAAAGTCCCGCCTGCCGGCACCATCTTCCAGGGCATCACTCGGCAGCACCTGGACCACGGCATTCTACCCTGCCTGAAGTACTTCATCAACTACTTCTTCTACAAGTTTGGCCTTGAGGTATATATAATTCTTTATTTCAGACCCAGGGGATCCATACCACAGTACAAATAACACAGAGAGTGAGAGTTATCACCTCACAAAGCACAAATAAGCAACTTCACTGGGACTTAAATTTCACAAATATGACCATTTGTTTGACAATAATAGGCGAGAAATGACATCTCACCCTACGGAGTCTCTGTGTTTTCATTTCAGGTGTGTTTTGTGGTCGCCGTGAATGTGATCGGCCAAAGAATGGACTTTTTCGCTCTGCTGCATTCGTTTGCTCTGATCGCGGTCCTGTCCCACCGAAGGAGGAAAGCCATAGGAGAGGTGTGGCCTAAGTATTGCTGCTTCACCGCCGGCCTCATGATACTGCAGTACCTCCTGTGTGTGGGCTTCCCCCCGGCGGCCTGCTTTGGTAAGAGAGCATCTCAACAACAGCTTCAGCTTTCCCCTCCTCTTATAAAAGTGCCTCAAAAACCACTCCACACTATTGAAAAAAAATTATGAAGAAGAAGGTGAGTCTTTTGTGTGCGGACATATTTGAATGGAATTGTGAATGTTTGAAATATGTGTACTTGTTTTGATATGAGTGTGTGTGTGTGTGTGTGTGTGTGTGTGTGTGTGTGTGTGTGTGTTTGATTGAATGTGTTTAGAGTGTTTTGGTATATAGAACCAAAAAACGTTATTGGTTCTTTAAACCATTTTGAAGGGTCCATTAAAAGAACCCCTAAGGGGGGTTTTTCACCCTTTTTTACAGTACAATTCATAACTCACCTAGCAAAGCAATGTAATTAAAGATAAATAACTTGTTAAACTAAACTTGAAGACTTGAATTGATGTGTGTCCTGTGTTCTCTGTGATACTGTGTCTCCGTACCTCTGGGCAGACTACCCTTGGAGAACATCTGCAGGTGCGCTCACCTCCAACCTGATCAAGTGGCTCTACCTTCCTGACTATGCCATGAAACCCGATCCTGCCTTCATCCTCTGTAGGTGTACATTTCCATAACATCCAGACCATTGTTTCCATTGTTTCACAGTACATGGTCACAGGTTCTCTCTCCAGGCAGGCACATTAAGAAATGTGCTGAATTTATCATTTGTGATGTTAAAATGTTCATGACATGTGCCCATGGCTCTATTTTTCTTCAACTTATATCATTACATCTCCATTCCTTTCCCCTGTGTTGTGTTTGTCTCACTCTTTATGATCACTCTCCCGTTCTCTCTCTCTCTCCCTCTTTCTTTCCTTCTCCCTCTCGCTCTCTTTCCTTCTCCCTCTCTTTCTTTCTCCCTCACTCTGTCTCTCTCTCTCGTCCAGACGACTACCTCCTATTGCTGGTGGCCTCTCTGCAGTGGCAGGTGTTTGAGGAGGAGAACCGGGCCGCCGTGCGTCTGCTCGCTGGAGAGAACGTGGAAATCAGCCGCACCCTGGACTCCTGCACCCTCAACCAGTACACGCCCGTCAGCAACTTTCTCCACTGCAGGTACATGTCTATGCTGCCACTACATTAAGTGAGTCAGTGTTTCACTCAGAGTAAACCACTTCCCCCTAATACATTAATAGATGTGTGAGTGACAGGTGCAAGTGCCCAATGCCCATGGGGTTTTGCCTCTTTGCCAGCAGTAGCATTAGCTGTTAGCATATGGTATGCGCAGTGGTAGCATAGTGGCTAAGGAGCTGAAGGGAGCGTACCTATGTTCCCCGGGTCCTATGTTCCCCACTTTGTATGGGACCGGGGAACATCGGACCCTTTTTTTTGGTACATTTCAAAAAGGGTCATATGTTCTCCACTTTTCCCAAAAAGGGTCCTATGTTCCCCAGTCGCAATACATACCGGGGAACATAGGACCCTTTTGGCGAAAACCGGGGAACATAGGACCTGGGGAACATAGGGATGACCCCGGAGCGGAGCTAGCATGCAGTAGCATGAAACGTTAAAATAAAAGTTCAATTCTCTTGAGCACTGCTCTTAACGGTGAGTTGCTTTGGGGACCAAGGTCCTTGTAATTACATTATTACATTATGTAATTGACATAAGTCATTTTGGATCAAAGCATCTGCTAAGTGAATAAATGTAAATGGTACAGGTCCAGAATTCCGCCTCAGTCCACAAGTCAGATTAGATTTTATCTCAGTGGGATTTACCATACTAAATGAAAATAATTATATCTAATATATTGTGTGTCTGTCTTCACAGGTCTTACCTGGATATGGTGAAAGTGTTTGTGTTCAGCTACTTCTTCTGGCTGGTGCTGTGTCTCATCTTCATCACGGGGACAACGCGGATAAACGTGTTCTGTTTGGGCTACCTGCTGGCCTGCTTCTACTTCATGCTGTTCGGAAGTTCTCTGTTGATGCAGCCAGTCTGCTACGTGCTTCGCCTGTGGGACTGGCTCATTGCTTACACATGCGTGGTCATCTGCCTCAAGAACCTGCTGTCTGTATGTCTGCAAGTTGTCGTCTTGCTCTCTTTTATCCTCTGTTGGCGGGAGCGTACCTATGTTCCCCGCTTTCCCCAAAAAGGTTCCTATGTTCCTGGTATGTATTGCGACCCTTTTGGGGAAAACCGGGGAACATAGGACACAGGGAACATAGGGACAACCCCCTGTAGGCTCTTAAGTCATAATTAACTGGCCTAACTGTTTCTCTTTGACCTGACTGTCTTTCTCTCTCTCTCTCTCTCTCTCTCTCTCTGTCTCTGTGTGCTTTCAGCTCGGCTCTTGTGTGTACCTTGGCAGCCTGCTAAAAAATGGCTGCTTTCTGATCCAGGCCTTTAGCATGTTCTGCACCATTAAAGGCTATGATCTCCGTGAGTGAGACTTTACTTGGGCTTTTTTTTGCCATCCTGTGCTCTGTTTTCAGCACTAACATCACAACATGGATTCAGCATGTACATGTGGGTGTGTTTGTGGAGGGGGGGAGGGGGGTACATTCACATCAGAGCAAGCAAGGTCTTGATTTCCACAGAGTTGAGAGCTCTGAGGTTTAAAGAGTGACCCGTGAACATGGGTGAGAGTGTAAATACAATGTGTTTATTGTCCCAGTTACATTATCATGCTGTATGTATGTGTGTGTGTGTGTGTTTCTTCAGCTGCCCCAGATGACGATTGTGAGCTACCAGAAGGAGAAGCAGGGATTGTATGGGACGCAATATGTTTCACTGTTCTTCTGATCCAGAGGAGAATCTTCCTAAGTTACTATTTCCTCTACGTGGTGTCTGACCTCAAAGCTTCTAAAATCCTTGCCTCCAGGTAACTATAACATTCACCTTAATGATCCCCATGAAGTTATGACATGATAGAACTTCTGAGATGGCAGACATACTGTTGTTTTAGGCTGGCAATCTTCTTCTCTTCTTCTAAGGGGTGCTGAGCTTTTTGAAGCAAAAGTGAAGAAGCGTGTGGCAGCTCGACTGGAGATGGAGAAGAAATCTGTGGAGGCCCTAAAGAAAGAGTAAGCGACTATAAACTACATATCCCAGTGTGCTGACAGGTCACATTGTTAGGGTCATATAAGTGAGACCACTTGTAGCATCCCATTATGCAGTTCTGTCGTATTAGTATACTAGCTGTCTTCATAGTATTGTTTGTTAATCTGTAATGGTATGCTTCCACTATCGTATAGCATGGAGAAAATCAAATCTAAACAGAAAAGTCGTCCACCAAAGGAGAAGGAGTCTACAGACCTGGAACCTAAAGGTTTGGCAAACACAGAGACTAGACATAGAAATGAAACAAATGATACTTTCACTGTAAACTTTGAAGAGAATAAAAGTGATGACTGTCATCTGAATTCATAAATTTGTGTAGGTTTTATTGGTTAATAAGATAGATAATCTTTGACAGATAATAATCACAATGATGATATGTTCTCCAGGGAATCTCCAAGACAATGATAGCGGGAAATGGGCGAGACCTTGGGTTTCTCAACCTGGTGGTGAGTACTTCAGGCAGATGCTCCCAAAAAGATGAAAGATGACATCTAGGACCAGCCATTTTCCCTAGTCCCTATCCTCGTAATGTACCTTATAAAGAGAGAAATCTACAGTCTGTGTGTGTGTGTGTGCGTGTGTGTGTGTGTGTGTGTGTGTGTGTGTGTGTGTGTGTGTGTGTGTGTGTGTGTGTGTGTGTGTGTGTGTGTGTGTGTGTGTGTGTGTGTGTGTGTGTGTGTGTGTGTGTGTGTGTGTGTATGTTTGTATGTCTGTGTATGTCTGTATGTGCTGCAGTTGGAGACTCCTGTGGGTATCAGCTGTTTGAGAGTGACAGTGAAGAGGAGGAGGAGGAGCCACAGGAGCAGACAGAGGAGGACACAGCTCCCAAGAAAAAGTCAGCTTTCCAGGTCAAGATAAGCTCAGCTTCTATACTGACACTTTGTGTTTTGCCAACTTTTACTCTGCCACTTAAATCGTATACCGCACAGTCAGCTAGCCTCAAAATTTTTTTGAAGGGCCAAAAGTTCTCAATGGACAGCTCAGATTAGGATTCATTTCTAACAAAAGCATGGAAACAATTATAGTTGTTTTGTCCAAGCAGTAATTCTTTTGTAATGTTGCCCAATAAGCGGCCAAAAGTAGAGAGGGCTTTTTCCCCCCCTAAAATTGCTACATCATGACCACATGCGATCTGTGTTCAGCTTGCCTATGGGGCGTGGGTGGCCGGAGCGAAATCGGCCCTGAAGGGCCACAAGAAAGAAGAGTCCCAGCTGAAGAGAGAGGAGAGGCGGCGGGCCCGGAGAGAACTACAGAAGAAGAAAGGTTTGGAAGATTTTCATTTTCTTTGTTTTGTAGTTCATTATTTTACAATGTGTAACTATTTGCTGCAATCATTTGATAGTTTTCTTGCTGTTGATATCAGATCTCATTTTCAGACTATTACATGAGAGTATAGCCAATGACAAAGCAAAATTACCCTTTTACAAACAGCACTTCAGCTAAGGAGAATTGGTTGAAGCTTGGAAATGGTGTGTTCTTTTCTCATAAATGCTTTAGAATAGAATAGAATAGAATATATACTTTTTTGATCCCGTGAGGGAAATTCAGTTCTCAATTTAACCGAATTAGTGAACACACAGCACACAGTGAACACACAAGGCCAGATGTACTAATACAGTGCTAATAGCGACTTTTTGTACGCGCAGAGTGCGAACGCTGTGCTTTGCTATATTGCGTGGAATTTACTAAGAGCTCACTTCATTACGTTAACTGCGTTCCGTGCCGCCCGTTCCCGCCCCCTTTACCACGCCATTTGCGCGTGCAGCTGAACAACGAGCGCAGTTGAATATTGCAACATTAAAAAGAATCAAAGTTTAACGATCATACATGATACAAAGAGATGTCAACGAGCAGTTAGGCCTAGTATTTCTACTAATCCACTTAAAAAATACTTGAACTATTTACTGCACGTAGACTTGGGATATGATTTAATGCCAGATTGGGAAGTGTAGGCTATGTCATGAAAGAGAAAATACGATTTTAGAGAGGCAAACAAAAGTTAAGGTTGCTTTTGACATAGTACAATGAAGAAAACGGATGCTCTGAATATTGATTCAGCTGTCTTTAAAAGTTTTTCTAATAGACGCATTTAACTGCAATCTGGATTACACCTGCTTTCAGAAGGCGGAAGTTTTTCAACGCAAAATAGACGTGCGCTGTTTTCATACATCTGGCGGAATACTTAATCAATCGCTATTAGCACCTCTCCTCCCCTGTACTTGCGCGTTACACCCATTTTCAGCTGATCCGCCCAGGAATTAATATGCATGACACGGAAAAGCGCAAATAGCCATTTTCAGCCCCCACGGCAGGCAGTCTGCGCGTTTCCCTCATTGCGGCCTGTCTGTACATATCCTCCCCATGTTTATACGCGCACGTTACGCCTGAAATGGGCGCAAAACGTTAGTACATCTGGCCCACAGTGAGGTGAATCACACAACCCAGAGCAGTGAGCTGCCTGCCCAACCAGCGGCGCTCGGGGAGCAGTAAGGGGTTAGGTGCCTTGCTCAAGGGCACTTCAGCCGTGGTGGACTGGTCGGGGATCGAACCGGCAACCCTCCGGTTACAAGCCCGATGCGCTAACCAGTATACCACGGCTGCCCCATAGTTTTAAAGAGAAACTATGCAGGTTCGGCGACTCCTTCGCGGTTTTCTCGTTTTACGCTTGCAGGTTTCTCTGCAGAGCTTCCCCTACAGCTTTAGCATGTACATTTTACAACACTCCTCAATCGGTCAGTCTGCCTTTTCATGAGTATGATCGCGAGGCTTCGAGACTTTCTGTTTGTCAGTGCACCAGCCCGCCGGCCCAAAGTTGCAAGGGTGTTTTTTCTGCTCACAGACACTAGGTGGAAGCGAAACGGCCATCATTCAACCTGAAAAAAGACATGAACATTCCAATGACTCCGAAGCTGTTCAGTTAAGCTAAAAAAAAACCCTGCCTGCATAGTTCCCTTTTAAATAATTGCACATGTCACAGACTAGACTGTGCTCAGAGACTGACTGTGAGTTGAGTTAGCAGTAGTATTGGTTCCAATATGCTGGATATCAACACTTTTCACCTCTGATTTTAGGATTGGAGAGAGTCGAGTCAAGTGAAGATGAACTGGAGGAAGACGAAGTGGAAGAGGAGGAAACAGGTGTGTGTGTGTGTGGGCTGCTGGAGTGTGTTGCTGTGATTTCTGATTTCTTTTTCTTGTTTCGATTCACCTTAGCCTGCAAAGTAGTTTTTTTAATATACCTTTCACTGAGCAGTTCATGATTAATTGGCTGGTGCTGTGCCTCATTATTTGTTGGAGTTTACAAAGTGTACTGATTTTGCAAAGTATTATTTTGTCTGCCTCTTTGTGAGATGTGATTAGATAAATGTGTGAGAAGTCTGAGAACAGAACACAGCCCCACTCTAACAAAGAAATGTTTCTGCTCCCCTGCTCCCCCAGAGAACATATTCCAGCGGATCATCAGCTCCCTGACACTAGTTTGGGTCTTTGTCCAGTCCCTCATGGATGACTTCACAGAAGGTCTCAACTCTTTCTGTAAGGACAACCTGGACATTTCTCGAGTACTGCACCATGAGCGGGCCCTGCTGGGCCAACAGCAAAATAAGGTACAGTGGCTGACATTGAAGCATACATATTGTGTTCATTTCAGAATTAAGGATTGACACTTTTTAAATTGACACTTTTTGGGCCAACAGCAAAATAAGGTACATGGCTGACATTGAAACATACATATTGTATTCATTTCAGAATTAAGGATTGACACTTTTTAAATTGACACTTTTTTGGCCAACAGCAAAATAAGGTACATGGCTGACATTGAAACATACATATTGTATTCATTTCAGAATTAAGGATTGACACTTTTTAAACACATAACTTTGACAGATCATATACCTAACTAACAACACAATATTACAGCAACACAACAGGCATGTAGGGGGAATTTAAAGGCATCTTTGTGCCTTGAAGAAATTGCTACCGTCATGATTAATATAACTTGTTATATTGTAATCATAATCATAATTAGGTTAATAATGTAAATTGGATCACAATTCAAAAGGCATTCAGCCGTGTGTTGTGTGACTTATGACTGATGACAGGGGAGGCAGGTGACGCACGAGAGCATCAAGCAGTACTACGAGAACTGGTTGTCCCGTCAGAACACGCAGGCGTCGCTGGACCAGGATGTGGAGCTGGGGTCTCCCGGCTCACCCCCACCTCTGCCCACCTCGCCCCGAGGATACAAAAAGCTCCAGAGCATGGGCTCAAAATTCTCCTGGGGTAGCAGCGTATCCAGGTTTGCACACGCATAGACACACACACGCACACACACATGCACACACACACACACACACAGGCACGCACACAGACACGCACGCACGCACACACACACACACAATATATGCTTCGAAATGTAAAGTTAGATGTAAATCCAGCTAGTTACACTATTCGCAATCTTCGCTCAGCCCTTCATTTGTTCTGACTTACTTTCTTTTATTTCTTTCTCTCCACTCTGTCTCTCTCTCCTCTCCTCACTGTCTCTCTCCTCTCTGTTCAGCTGTCTCACCGATGAGACATTGCTGGGCTCTCGGCAGCCCACACTGGAGGATCTAGACGAGCCGCCGCCTCCACCACCCCCGAACTTTGGCCTGGAGCTCCGCCGCAAGCTCCTCAAATCAGCCCGCATAGACCTGAGCTCTTTCGACAGCGACGGGCCTCCTCCAGTGTAAGACCTCGCTCAAATGTCTTCGGTACAGGTGTTGGTAATTATTAAAGGATCATGACTGACTAAATTAAATAAATTAATCAGCTGTGTTTCCATTCTGTAGTCAGTTTACAACTGTCTAGTTTTGATAATTGATCATGTGATTGTTAGTAATGCCTATAGGCATGGTTCTTTATGTTGTTTGTTAGCTAGTGGGTAGTAGGCAGTTCTGCCAGTCTCAACTATCCTCTTACGCTCACGTTATATCTTTCTATCTGTGTTCCTGTCTATGTTCCCTTTCTCTGTCTTACTGTCAGTGTTGTAGATGGAGAGAGGGATGCTGCTGGAGAGAGTGTTGCTGTTGAAGAGGATGGTGCTATTGAGGAGAGTGATGCTGTTGAGGAGAAGAGTGCCTCTGGAGAGAGTGACACTGTTAAAGAGAAGGATGCTTCTGGAGAGAGTAAGGCTGTTAAAGAGAAGGATGCTTCTGGAGAGAGTGAGGCTGTTGAAGGGAGTGAAACTGAAGAAGAGATGGATGAGGAACTCGAGGAGCACGGACAACAGAAGACAGTGCAGTACCTGGAGTCATATGACAAAGAGTCAGAGGAGGACCCGGGTGAAGCCACCCCAGAGCCTGCTCCCCTGAGCGAGCAGACACGAGCGCTGACAGCCAGTGAGCTGCTGCTTAATGAGTTAGGTCCCCTCACAGCTTTACACTCTTACTGCACCACAGCTCTGCATATTGTTTTACCTGCATATACTACTGTAGGACAGTTAGGCTGGTTGAACCCTGCCTGACCTCCTGGCTAATCTGGATTTCGCCCGGCAGCTCAGGCTGGTAACCTGCACATTTATCTCCCCTGCTTCCTGTCCACAACCTTTGGGTCCAATCACAAACTAGCTCATCCAAAAGACGCACCTGGATGGTTGGTCTGATTGGTTGAAGGACTATCCAAGCATACAGAGTAATTTGAACTATGCCCATTGATCACGCCTCTTGTACAGTAGAAATAAAGCGCAGACTCCCCATGCTAATGTTCAATCAGAAAAGATTGAGCTTAGTATGGTGATAGCCAGACTATAGGATAGTTAGTGTGGAGAGTTAAATATGTTTTTATCAATGTAATTGATGAAATAATATATTTATGTTTTATTTTGATATGGCACCAATTTATTATTTTACACTGAAGCCAGTTATAGAACAATAATAAATTTGGCCCACCACAGAGGTGAATGGTCAAACAGCCTAGGTCAGGATTAAAGTACCTCTAAACTTCTAGATAATCTAGCAAGAACTTCCATTAAGTTATGGTAGGCTGAGTAATAGCTCTGTTTACAGCGGGATACACAGGAGTCACTTGAACTGCTGTGTAGGCTACTTGAGTCCATCTTATGTTTCTCTGCTCTCTACTCTGTCTGCCTCTTTTATATGTCCTCCTCCTGCCTGTCATGTAGGTACCAATCAACCGCTTTATCATTCTACAATCAGTTTACAACTGTGTAACTTTGAAGCTTATTAATGTGACCGTTAGTAATGCCTATGGGAATTGGTGTTGTTTGTTTTGTTCTGTAGTATGTTCCAAAACCCGGAGATCGAGGAGTCCGACAAGTTCTACCACGTTCTCCCCCGGCCCCTGAGGTTGCTGTTCGCCCTCTACAATCTTATGGTGTCCCAGTCAGAGATGCTGTGCTATTTCGTCATCATCCTGAACCACATGGTGTCGGCCGCCATGTTTTCCCTGGTGCTGCCCATCCTCATCTTCCTCTGGGCCATGCTGTCCGTCCCACGGCCCACCAAACGCTTCTGGATGACCGCCATCATCTACACAGAGGTTAGCTTCCACCATTATCTCCACAGTGGTTAGCTTTAGTCCAGTCTTTTACTGTAGGTCATCAGGTTGGGTTGGCCCCTTGAGCCGTGGATCTGCCCAAGGTTTCTTCCTGAACAAGGGAGTTTTTACTTGCCCCTATTGCTCCTGACTGTCCCTTGGTGCTCCCCAACCCGTCTTTTTTATAGTATCTATTTATTTATTTTTATTTTTCATTTATATCTGTAGTTGAATGGACACTTGAGCACAAGGAATTTCATTAGTACATGAGTACATAGCGTGCAGTACAAAACAATAAACTTTGAACTTGAACTTGAACTTGAACTGGGAGGTGACAGGAAGGAGTACTTTAAAGGAGTACTGTAATTGTTGTGAATGTAATTGTTTGTTGTTTGACAAACTATTTCTGTCCTCTCAGCTCATCGTGTTGGTGAAGTATTTTTTCCAGTTTGGGTTTTTCCCGTGGACTACTTCTGCTTACCGTGGCATCAACGCTGATCGTCCATTTGCAGTGCCCAACATCGTTGGTGTGGAGAAGAAGGATGGCTATGTGTTATTCGACTTGATTCAACTTCTGGCACTTTTCTTCCATCGTTCAATTCTCAAGGCATGCTTACCATGATTTAATATTTTTTATTATTATTTGATATTGTTTATGTTTCTATTCATGGTATTTGCCAGATCCTTTTGTCCAAAGTGACCTACAGAACACTACATTAGTTCAAAATATCACTGTATTGAGCCATACACTCACAAAAAGTTAGGGATATCTGGCTTTTGGGTTCAAGCTGCAGTGGTATTATATCATGAACGTAGGACATTTAAGTAGAAGTATGCAATGGTGATTTCCTCATCTCAAACAATTTATTGAAACAAATGGCAACAAATTTCACCCGAAAGCAGACTTTTTTGTGAGAAGTGTACATTATATTGTATGGTAGTATTATTCTAAAGAATTAGATAAGATTAGAAGGTTGTTTAGGTAAACTCTGCCTTACCTGTCAACAGTGCCATGGTTTGTGGGACAACAAAGAGGTGGAGATGCCTGACTTCTTTAAGAAGATGAAGAAGAAGACTGAAAAGAATAAGATGAGTGCGAAAGGAGGAGGAGGAGGAGGAGGAGGAGGAGGAGGTGGGGGTGAAAATGCCCCAGCCCCTCGGAGACGACTACGATTCTTGCCCCTGCAGGCGTCCACCACCTCCTCCCTATTCAACGGATGGGGCAGAAGCAAAAGCTCAGAGGAGTCAGGTGTGTACTGAGTTGCACTTTAAATAAATGGAGCAGCCAGGTGTGTGACAACTTACACTCTAAGACGGGCGGCGGGCGGCAAGCGGCAGCGGCAAGCGTAGCTCAATGCTCAGACCATACAGTAATAATAATAATAATCCAAAACATTCTTTCTAGTTTCTCAGTTCAACATTGTTACGTTCTTAGACAAATCTGATTGGTTAAAATACCTTAAAATTCGAAACCTGACATTGATGAGCCGAGCGTTGCGATTGAAAGTTGAACTAAGTTCAGTGCCCAGCTTGTTCAACGTTAGCGTTACGCCAGCTTTGTTACCGGTCAGCTGCCAAACCATAGGGAACAATAGGAAACCTGCCGATTACTGCTGGCTAATGTGATCCCTGCCTAAAGGTGTGTACCGAGTTACACTCTAAAGGTGCAATCTTCTCGTGATAACTCCGAGTGACTTCCAAGCTCTGGTGGTCATCCAAAACTCATAGAAACGTGGTTATATGCATAACCTTCATTCTATTTCGTTTCTCCTGACCACCAGAGGCTGTGCTTTCAGCACATGGATGACCAGTAGGGGTGTGAATCTCTCATGTGAAAGACGATACGATTCGCATCTATATACATTGTCACGATACGATTAAAAAAAAGATACATGTTAATAGCAAAAGATTCGACACGATTAAATTCGATGCGATTCGATGCAATTCGATGTGGTTCAATGATCGTAAGCATTCTGAAATTTATTTTCATTGTGCACACTCACTTTACAATTGTGCACATTTTACATGATCAAGTTAATGGTTATCAATAAGACAAACAACTTGATGTATGAACATGACAAAACATTTTATTGTGAAAATGTGAGGTTTCTCATATATTGAAATATTTTAGTAATGGCACACACTGAGGACACCATAAAGAAATGAACAGAAAAAAACACATATCTCTGTATATGTTGCATAGAAAATTTAAAGACCAAAGAGGTGTCGTTACATAAGAAAATAAAGCAGTGTTTTGCCCTTGGCCTTTTCTCATGTAAAAGAATAAATGATTCTGCTGCTGCAGCGGACTCCAGCAGTCCTTGACTGTCTGGCACTGCCAAACCGCACCCCATCCTCCTCGGGAAGCATCTGTGGTGATGACCTCCCTCTGGGAAGGAATAGAGCCTAAGGGAACCCCCTGCATTAGGTACTCCGTCTTCCTCCATGGGCGGAGGAGCCTTCTGCAGCTGGGCATTACCTTTACTAGTCTGTGGCCGTGCTGTGCTGGATGAAGGTGGAGGTTGTTCAGCCACCTTTGAAGTGGACGTACCGTCAAGAGTCCCAGCGGGACCAGGGATGAGGCAGCAGTGAGCATGCCCACCAACTGTTGGAATGTCCTCAGAGTCAGTGACCTGCCCCTTCCGAAGCGGCCAATCAGCTGGCAGATATTTTGAACCCTCCTCTGGGAGGGGGTTGCCGTCATTGTCCGTGAGTCTAAGTGCATGCCTAAAAACACTGTTTCTTAACTGGGCACCAAAGAGCTCTTTTGGTGGTTGACCCTGAGCCCCAGCACTGAGATGTGTGCAACCACTGCAGCAGCATCTATGTGGGCCTGAGCCTCAGACTGGGAGCAGGTCAGCCAGTCGTCCAGGTAGGGCAGAATTCGTATCCCCCGTGCTTGCAATGGTGCCAATGCCGCTGCAATATACCTCGTGAACACACGAGGCGCTATTGATATGCCGAATTTGAAGACCTTGAGGTGGTCATTGAGCGGTCTCAGGTCTAGAATCGGGCAGAGACAGCCATGCTTTTTGGGAATTATAAAGTATGTCAAATAAAATCCACCTTCCCGTGT
Source organism: Sardina pilchardus (assembly GCF_963854185.1). Lineage (NCBI taxonomy): Eukaryota > Metazoa > Chordata > Actinopteri > Clupeiformes > Clupeidae > Sardina > Sardina pilchardus. Next base: position 4,102,079 of record NC_084996.1, on the reverse strand, counting down.
CTGTCCGTCGACTCTTGTAATGCCCCCTTTTTCCAAGAGAACGCCAATCTCTTGCCTCAGGGCTAGGGCCTTCCCTGGGTGGCTCATGATGGTATCTCTGACCCCTCGGAATCTTGGCGTCCGGCGTCGAAATTGGATGCTGTAACCCCTTGACAAGGTTGCCAGCACCCAGTGGTCCGGTGTTACCGCCTTCCAGCATCCGAGCTGCTGGCTGGAAAAGCGGCCGACCGCCGGCGTAATGCAGTCATCGATGTTAGGCATGCTCAGGAGCCCGTAGGTGCTTGCCTCCACCATGGCCGCCAGTGCCCTACAGTCCCTGGGGAGATGGGAAAGCCGCCTAGGGTCCGCCCAGCATCTCTGCAGCTCTTCGATGTACGGGGCTGAGGGTGGCACAGCCAATGAAGAGGGCTGCGTAGAGCCTCTAAAAAAGGCATTCTGCCTAGGCACGGCCGCTGGAGCTGCATCCAGTCGCAGACGGGCCAACGCCGCCTTTAAGGCTGGCTCAATCAATGGTCGACCCGCCTCTGATGGCCCTGCTGTACCCTGACTCGTGGCTCGGGAGCTGGACTGAGAGCCACAAGAAGCAGACTCATGTGGCTCAGGCTCACCCAAGTCCAAGCTCTCTGAAGCCCTGATGGAGAGTTGGTCCTCCTCCTGGGCTCTGACAGCAGGCGACAATACTGGCGGCAGTAGCTCGGCCTGCCAGGCTGTTGGAGTGGCAGCGAGAACGCTGCTGCCCTGTTCGCTCTGCGCCGGCGGCTACAATGCGGTGAGCAGAGTCTTGATGCGTTCAAACTCTTCGGTCATCTTATCGACCTTTAGAGCCAGGCCACTCTTCTGCCTCTTCGCTCTGGGGGCTGTGTGTGTGGCCCCTCCCCGGCGCTTAGTGGGCCTCACGGTCGTCGCCGTCCTCTGCCCACCAGTGCCCCGAGAAGTGCAGGGCTGCTGGTCCACCTGGGCTAGCCTAGCTGTACGTGTCGCCACACTCAGGCAACTGCAGTTCATGCAGGCCTGCTCTGTCAGCCCCTGCATGAGGTGGTCAATGCCTAGGCAAGAGGGGCATTCAGTGTGGCCATCCTCTGGCTCGAGGGGGGCCCGACAGCTGGCACAGTAGGAATACGTGTCCATCATGTAGACTAGCGTTAACAGTGGAGATGCGTGATACACCACTCCAAACAATATAAAACCGTCTAGGCAGCCAGGGCGTGCACACCCCCTTAGCTAATTGAAACGGTGTGGAAGCCCCAAGCGAGTACACTCTGACTCCGCAATCGCAGTCAACTTTAAACAAGAAACCGTTCTAAGCAACAATCAACAAGCCTTCAAACTAGGTGAAATTAAATTATCCTTAAACGGAGTTAGCTTTGCTCACAAGCGCAACAAATCAATAACAGGACTTCACGTTATCTTCAATAACAAAACTAAAAGTTATCCTCGATAACAACAAAACTCGTCTGTAACAGGCAACTGAGAAAACACAGTGTCCACGGCAAGAAACACCGCTTGGTGACACGTTAACGGGCAAAAAGAATTACCACTTAATTAATAAACTAACGACTTACCTAGATGAACCGGAAAGCTAACCATTGAAAACAGCTGTCCGCAGGTCCGCGGCGAGAACACTGCTTTGCTGGGCTTGATATTCCTCCTGAGCGAGGCCACTCAGACGCGAGGCTAAATAACAACAATGGCTTACCGGCTTTTAAGAGGATAACTAGACTAAATACCGTTTCTAGGAGGTCACAGCTCCAACCTCTGTGGGTAGCGAAACTTCTTAATCCAACTCAACTTCGATCCTGCGTCAATCAATCGCGAGAAGATTCAAGAGGTCACCTCCTGGGTCGACCTCTCTTTTGTGCCGGCGCACATTGATGACGTCACCCAGGTCACAGGTGACTGTTGTTACGAACACTCGACCTGCACGTTCGTGTGATTGACATCCATGTGCTGAAAGCACCGCCTCTGGCGGTCAGGAGAAACTAAATAGAACTTGCATGCATGTTTTTTCCGCTCAGAGGCGCTAGGGGGAAGCGAGACAGCCGTCATTCAACCCGAAATAAGTCAAATAATCATTCCAATAACTCCGAAGCTGATTAGTTAAGGCAAATTAAGTTAAAAAAATACTTGCATAGTTCACCTTTAAGTGTCATCATCAGAGAATGTCATGGTTTTCCTCACATGGGAAATGATTTGAAGAGTTCAGATGCAAAACCCTCTAAATCTGTCTGACCACTTTCTTTTAAATTAGCTTTTTGTTTTTAACAGGCTCAAATCTATATTTCTGGCCAGGAAGAGTGGTATTTAGCATACTTTGAAGAAAAAAAAATGATTCACGTATACTATGTGTGTATTTATTTACCATCTTGCTATCGTTATCTAATTTGTGCCGTTTAGAAGGGGTTTGCATCTGAACTCTTCATTTGTGGTTGCTTCTGCAGATGGACAAAAGCCGAAGAAGCGCAGGTCTAAGAAGAAGAGGCAAGCTCCCAAAGTGCCAATGACCCGCAAACAGAGGATCCGTCAGCACATCCGAGAGAGGGCTCTGGTAGTCAAAGCGGCCCTCGTTGAGGTGTAAGTTTACAACACTTGTACTGTGACCATTTGCTTCATATGTAGAGATAATTTACGAAATCTTACAGACAGGCTACACCAGACTTGTACCTGAAGTGCTCTATCTGTTGCAACAATTAGATTCCAATTAGATTCCACTTCCACTAATCAATGGAACTGGCTACACCAGACATGATGGTGGCACGTACAGTTATAAAAACAGAAACGCCTCAGTTGTGGACTTGATACAGCCCTGCTGCTAGTGTCAGTTGTTTTTCATGCTGTCATACATTACAAGGAAGAGTGTTATTGTCTCAGCTCCAAAGCTCTAGGACACAAACAAAGAGTGCTCCGATATTTTGATTGTCTTTTCTTCACTCCCGTCTTCCCACACTCTCTCTCATCTCAGTGGCCTACACATCTACCTACCCATCAGGCAGTTCTTCTATGACATCATCCACCCCGAGTACAGTCCTGTGTGTGATGTGTATGCCCTGATGTTCTTGATTGATGTCGTCAATTTCATAGTCATCATTTTTGGCTACGGGGCTTTTGGGGTAAGTACATACAGTATAATTTGGTAAAGGTAACATTTTCTGAATAACGAACGTGATGAAGGAATAAATATATAAAACATAAGGCTTTGAACAGTCATGGACACACTGAGGGTTGAGTGTTTTATGGCCTGCAGTCCCTGTTTGCGTCAAAGATTCTAGAGTGCTACTCATAAGATTGATCACTGGCCAGAAAATACATTTGGAATGAGAAAGTTCATGCTCTTGCTTTATGGCAGCCATTTTGGTAAGCTCAAGTGTCATCATAGAGGCTTATCGTCGTAGGAATCCTCTGTATGTATCCTGAAATTGTTATATTATTTATTCTTGAAACCTATAAATGTCAGCTGTAAAATCTTTAGTTGGTAGGCCTACTATGAATTTCCAAAAAGTTGAGGGTTCTCTTTTGTATGTGTGTGTGTGTGTGTGTGTGTGTGTGTGTGTGTGTAGAAACACAGTGCAGCAGCGGACATCACAGAGTCACTATCAGATGACCAGGTCCCAGAGGCCTTCCTGGTGATGCTGCTCATCCAGTTTGGGACCATGGTGGTGGACCGGGCCCTGTACCTCCGCAAGACGCTTTTTGGAAAGTGTGTTTTCCAGGTTTTGCTGGTGTTTGGGATCCACTTCTGGATGTTCTTCATTCTACCTGGAGTTACTGAACGGTCAGGAATTCTCTATTACATGTCGCAATACACACAGAGCTGCACTTTACAATATGAGTACATTCATACCTATTTTGAAGAACTTATTCCAATTTCACCCACCTCGTTTTCATTTAGCAGCCATAATGAGGGGAAAAAGAATCATGAGTTAGTTTTGGAACTGAGCACACACACGCACACACACACACACACACACACACACACACACACACACACACACACATCATCGTATTAATTGTATGCACACCCAAAAATGCGCAAGATGGATCAAATCTATCATTATCACCCCATGCTCTGTTTTCACCCCATGCCCCATGCAGGAGATTCAATAGCAACTTTGTTGCCCAGCTGTGGTACTTTGTCAAGTGCATCTACTTTGGCCTGTCTGCCTATCAGATCAAGTGTGGGTACCCAAACAGAGTTCTGGGGAACTTCCTCACTAAAAACTACAACTACCTAAACCTCTTCCTTTTCCAAGGGTAAGCATGAGTACAACAGTACACTGATTCCTACCTGATTAAATGTCCATGCTTGCCATTGCTTTCTGAATCCCTCATTTACTGCCAGAAGTATACTCTGTGTAAGATTTGACCTTGAGCTTTCTTAAATTTAATTATTTTGAAAAAAAGTAATTTCTTTAATCTGCTGTCGTCAGGTTCCGGATGGTTCCTTTCCTAACTGAGATGCGTGCTGTAATGGACTGGATCTGGACAGACACGACCCTCAGCCTGTCTAGCTGGATCTGTGTGGAGGACATCTATGCCAACATCTTTATCCTCAGGTGCTGGAGGGAGTCAGAGAAGGTTTGTGCGCCTACAGCTGTAAACTGGTTGGAAAATACACCCGAAAACATGTGCAAAAACTGTGAACTGTGTGGTATTGAATTGTGTCATTAATATTGGAAGCCTAATCTAACACATTTCTCAATGTATTTATTCATTCAACATTCATTTTTAGTTCGGTTAGTTTTTCGTAACATGACAGATTAAAAGCACGTGTTTATTTTTGGTTTACAGGGATGCTAAAGGATTTCTGATTCACTAAATGATGTTTTCTAAACGAAGTTCAGGAGGAGCCCATAGGGTTGATTGACAGGCATCACTCACCCAATTTCCGGTCATAGGGTATAAAACCCTCCTCCCTTGCTGCCATTTACGTTATGCTGGAGTTGCAAAGCCTTCCACCTCCTCCCCTGCTCCTCCATTTCACTATTAGCTAGGGGTGTAAAAAATAACCGATACATCGGTAATCATTCGGAACGTTAACAACGCGAGTGCATCGGTAGGCAAACCCCTGGATCGGTTTAAATGTACTATGAATCGATAGATAAATCGATTTTAAAATGACGAATCGGAAAACTAACGTTACAAGTTATGATAGGCTACTTTCAAAATCGTAAGACCAACCGTGATTTGCTAACACAGCGCCTAGCCTTCTCCAACGAGGGTAGGCCTACTGTAAGTAGCGTCATTGCTAGACAGTGGCAGCAACAAACTTGTCAAGTTTAGTGAAACGCAGATAACGCTGACGTGAACGTGTGTTGCAGTATCCTGAACTAAGACATTCAGTCGTAAGCACAAGCCTCAAAACTAGCTTCAGGCTACAACAAACACCACTTGTCATCCTCCTGCATTCCCCTTTCCCCGTGTCTCCCCAAATGCTTCGGTGCCTTACTGTATGTTCGGTGCAGGTCTGAAAGTTGACTGAGGAGGGTAGTGCCTACCTGTCATGTGTTGAACGCGGTTCTCACAACGTGCGTTAGTAACCCTCCTTATTTATGAAAGGTAATCCAGACAGACACTCTTTCCCAAGAGCTACATCACATATTTCTAAACTATTGTGATTGGTTCAGCAGCTAAGTATAGGGTGATATGAATGTATCTCTATTAATTGGCCGAGTGATTTCGTTTAGAGGCATTTGGCCACGTTCTTATTATCAACATGTTTGTTCAGTCTTTCAATCCAGTCAATCAAGTCTTTTGGAAAAAATTTAATTAATGACATGCAATTGTAGCCTAACTTTTCTCATGCCATTTAAAGTAGCAAAAAAAAAAAAAAAAAAAAATCTGCAGTAGCCTATGGAAAATAAAATGAGATTAAGAAATAAGAATATTGCATTTTGGGGCCTATTACTGCATCGTATCGAATCGTATCGCATCGTATCGAATCGCACTGAATCGTTCTGTATTAAACCGCATCGTCTGTGAATCGTATCGTAGCTTTATGAATCGATACGAATCGAATCGTCTTAAAAGGGAGAGATTCACACCCCTACTATTAGCTCTAAGCTCCAAATTACCCCTCATCCATAGGGGGTGTTGACCATGGCCAGCTACCAAGCCAAACTTGCCATTCTCTGTACTCATTTCAAGCAATCCAGCGGGCGAACTAGTGAAATATATCGTAGGTCTGTTGCACAGGTTGTCTGTGACTATCTTGTAAGTAAGTCTTGTGTCTGACATTTCAGAAATATCCACATGTTCCTGGCCAGAAGAAGAAGGGTTTGGTCAAATATGGCATGGGAGGCTTCATCATTTTCACTCTGATCTGTATAGTGTGGTTCCCTCTACTCTTCATGTCATTGGTCAAATCTGTGGCTGGAGTGACCAATCAGCCCTTATATGTCTCCATTCAGCTCAGTATTGCAGGATATGAGGTAGTTACCACTCTCATGCCATCTTCCAGTTCTTCATGCTTCCTGTTTGTTTGTGTCTCGGTCTCCATAGTCATGCTCGGGAATCAGACATGACTCGGAATTTGGACATCCATAGAACAGCTGGGTTTTTAGTCTGCACACAGTTACTGTTTTTGTTGTGTTATAAGCCTACTTAGAACTCCAAACCACAGACTGCATGCTCCAAACTCATAAGTTACACCCACAAATTATCAAATTAAGTGTTTGTGTGCTTCTGACATGTATTTTATTGTAGCATATTGCATTATATAAATTGTCTTGTATATTCAAAGATATTTGAATACTCCTTGTCCCCACTAATGAATACCTTTTCTGCCCTAGCCCCTGTTCTCCATGACTGCTCAGGAACAGAATTTAATGCCATATTCAGGAGCCGCGTACAACCAACTGACCAACAAATACGCCACTTATCCGGTAATCAGGCCGGAATTATGCATAAACTGCAAAAAAGTGTTATACATATTAAGATCAAGAAATCTATTTGGTATTGTTTTAAGTATGAAGATACTTGCTTTATACTGAAAACAATACTGTACCAACTAGAATGTTTAATCTTGATTGATATAAGATCAAAAACACTTTGATACTTGATACACTTGATACGCTGTTTTTGCAGTGTAAAATAAAGCAGCTCACTCCAGTTGCATGTTGACTCCCCCTCAAACTATAGTTTATGACGCAACCATAGTTCTGTTAGTTTCTTCCACTATTTGTCTGTATCTATATTTCAGGATTCAGCACATTCCTTTTGCATTTTCGTATTGTATTTGCCCGGTTATTCTGACTACCTCCACACTCCCACAGTCTGCGATGCAGTTCTTAACAGGTTACATGCCCGAGGACATTGTGGTGGCACAGATCAAGAGTGACGCTAGTCTGCAGTGGAGCATCAGTCCAGCCAGCAGAGACGCCATGATCCAGGAACTGAGCAACTCCACACATATTTACATCACCCTGCGTTGGGCGTTATTACGGTATAAACCACCACAAACACACACATCACATACACACTCTTAGGCTTTGTCATCATAGCATGCTGGACTTGACAGTGGGAGAGGTTAATACATGTGTTTATGACAACAGGAATGCCACCCTCTCCATGAATGTTGAGACTGTGGGTGAATATACAGTCAAATATGAGGACAACAATCTGAGAGATGAGATCGTCAAGATGTTGAGAGGGAATCACAGCAATGTTGTGTGAGAGTCTTTACACTCAACACATACACACACACACACGATGCATTACTGATATCTTACTCCCTGCTTCATAATAAGTAATTTTGTATCATGATAGGATTATAGAGTCTCTGCTGCCTAAATATATCCGAGGGCCCTCAGGACCAGAAGCAAAGATGGCCAATCGGCTGAATGTAGGTAAGTCAAGCACACTTGCAGAATGAAATGAATGCCATCACTCCATCTGTCTCTGTCCCGTTCACCGAATTGGGATTTTTACACATTTCATCAAGCTCATTATTATTGTAGACATATATCAAAGATTTATTTTAAAAAGTAAGTTGTCAAATTATATAATGAAGCCATGTTTTAAAATATATAACTCAAGAGGCCATCAAAATGTTCCATTCCATTTTTCAACCCTCAAAGAGCATTCGGACGATCCAGACGACGTTCTGGACTACGCTTACTTCCGTCCGTTGGCTATCAAACTCAAGAGCTCCAATCAGAGTGCAGACGGGGCAGGGGCAGGGCCAGGGACGCAGTGGTGGGTAGTGGAGGAGTGCGCTCCACTATATCCACCAATGAAATGCCAGAGCATTCAGCTGGTCATCTTCAATGATAAAGTCAGCCCTTCAAGTCTCAACTTTCTGGCAGGACATGGGTAAGACCTATTAACTAGCTGTTAAGTAAATAGGAAATGACGAAATACTGACTTGAAGTAGCACTTTGTTTTTAGAAATGACAGAATTCACATTAATAGCAATCACAGTTGTATTGATTATCCTATATTTTTATGAAACTTAGACTCATGAATAGTTGCTTTGAGTTCAGAATAATAAGAGAAAATGTTGCTAAATGTATTAATGTAACATTAGGGCCCTATTTGAATACAATTGTGTAAGTAATCATTATGACATTAGTGTTGGTGGAATTCTTTTCAGTCACTAAGTATACACACAGTAATGCTTTTATATGTGAGGCTTTACAATCATTCATTTGGGATTGTTGCTTAAACTCTCTCTTCTCCCCCATTCTTGTGTAGGATTGTGGGTCTCTACATGTCCGTTGTGCTTGTGATTGGGAAGTTTGTGCGTGAGTTCTTCAACGGCATTTCTCGCTCCATCATGTTCGAGGAGCTGCCATGTGTGGACCGCGTGCTCAAGCTTTGCACGGACATCTTCGTTGTGCGCGAGACAGGAGAGATGGAGCTGGAGGAGCAGCTTTTCGAGAAGCTCATCTTCCTGTACCGCTCACCAGAGACTATGATCAAGATGACTAGGGAGAAGAAAAACAACTAGCACACTCAAACTTTTTTTGTGTGTGTGTGTTAAAAGCATTTTTTTTCCTGAGGTTGTTTTAAAATAGTTACAACCAGAACCTCAGGGAGACAGTGATGTCACATCTCAGGCAAAAGCCTTGTCGATCAGTCTGATGAGCATAACTAAGTATTGGGCATTAACACTCATTTGATCCATCACATCTGTTATAGACATGACCTTATATTTTATTATTATTAAGATGTCATTTAGCTTAGTTCAATGTAGCTGCCACCTCTACTGTAAAGTGTCTTATGAAATGTTGACCTGCTGGATGTAGGCTAAAACTGCTGTTGCATGCATAGCTGCCTAATCTTCCCCTGCTACCTCACCAGCAGGTGTTCCTTTACCTTGAATGTCAAGTGGGTGGATGTATCTATTTGTACAGAAAGCCTAAAACACATTGTGGCCCTTTTTATGCAAATAAAAACTACATGTACATATGCCACAGTCCCATGCATATTATGGGTATACTGAAGTATCACCATTAAACTTGAAGGTGACGTTAATTCAACTGCAGCAGTACATTTACCTGTCACTACTTGTCAAGAATGAAAATGAGATCTCTGGTATGACCAGGTTCTATAATTGGAGAGAAATAAAATGTGGGTCTTAAACATCCAACGAATAACTACAATGATAGGAATGTCAACCCAATGTTCCAGCAGAGGCTGTACACAATGTTCCAACTGAGGCTGTACACAAACCGCACTTTGCAGTTAGGGATTGGAGGTTGTTGCTTTAGCTCATGAGTGTCGATAAGTAGGTTACAATACATTTATGAATAAATATTATCTATGTAAGAAAGCCCTAGAATTTTTTTTTCCATATTATGCTTATTTATCCAGCTTTGGACAAATAGCATAACCATAACCATAGCTAGTCAGTTTATGTAGAATTAGTTCACCAGTTCCTTGATGATATTTGGTTCCTCAACGTTTATATGGTTATTTCAATTGGTTCCTTAATGTTTATATGGTTATTTCAATTTGACTGAAACCACTGAATCCCATAGACAGTAATGGAACATTACTTAGAGGTAGCGGAGATAGGGACACACTAAGGTGAGACAGTCTGAATAAGCTATCTTAATGTCCTAATATTTTGATTTAGATGACTTCAGACATGTTTGTTGTTAATTAACCAACATTATGACAATTATAGCATCTTAACACTTTTACCTGATGTTATAAAATAAGCTCACTCATTCAAATGAATCATCTACTACCTTCAGCAATAGTTATTTCAATTTCAGCAGTAAAGGTTAGTGGACTAACCAAGGGAACCACATTGCACTTTCTACTGTACTTTCATGCACAAGGCTTTCAAGAAAAAGCATGATTTGAATACCGTGGTCTGTGACCCAGTAAACAGTCTATTGTGAATAGCACATTTTGCATTCTATTGAATGCTGAATTTTAATGTGCATCAAAACAGTCTAATGCGCTGACTGCTTTACTTGACTTGAGAGGTTAGTATTAAGTGAATGTAAGAGAAAGAGACAAACATAAAACAAATCAGCAATCATAATCAAGACATTAAATTACATATTTATTGGTGGACATTTGGAAAACGAATTAAAACGTCGTTTTACATTGCTTTTGTTGATGAAAAACATACTAAGGGACATTTCATGCTAGGGGTCTTCTTCCAGCTAAGGGCCCTTTGGACACACATCAAGGACTCAGGTAATCATGGCTCCTGTCAAGAGACGACAAACGACGTTAGCAGCAGCCATGCCAGTATCGCTGATTACATACATAAATCCGACAACAAATGAAACCTGTTAAATAACCGTTAAAAATACAACTATTTGACATGAGTGAAGATTACACATTGACTTACATGCGGCCTTCGGCACCGGTCGGTTTACTTTGACACTGGTTTCCGCGGCTTTGAGGGCCTCTGCTTTCACTGGACCTTTCATGGCTGCCCGAACAGTACTGGCACAAATCGCTGAGAAGCGAATGTAGCTGAGGGGGGGGGGGGGAAGACACTTACTACATTTATCCGATTGTGTATCATATCAATTCACACTGGAGTGTTAAGTAACTAAGGTCATGATACTGTAATATTAGCCACAAGTCGTGAGCTAACGTAGCGTAACGTTAACGTTACTGTATTAGCCTAGCTAACAAGTCACGTATTTCCTTGAGCCAACATCGTGACATTAAATTACAATGATTTTCACAAAGCGTGCAGACTACAGCAGCATTGTGCTATAATATTGCACGCAAGACTGAAACAAAATGTTACAATGAATTTTAAAGTTACCTTAGGCCTGCTTGTCTCCAGTATGCGACCATCTTGCATGCAATGTTGTTCTCAAGGACGAGAGAAGAATATTCTTGCTCTAGTTTGTAATTGTAAGAGATGGATACACAAATTGGCGCAGTGGCGCCACTGTATGGATTGGAGGTGAGATGTTTCGACGGGCTCTCCGACCCATAGTAGAACGCTCCGACCAGGATCCTCCAAAAAGTAGAAAAAATGCGTCCTATTTAATTAACATTTTGATTATATTTCAGATTTCACATATACAACTGACCACATTTAATTTCATTCATGCCTTACTTAATATAGGCTCTGAGTCTACTGCATTTCCCGTGCAATGGATTGTCCCATTGTCATAATAGGCCAGTAGGCCTAGGCCTATTTTAAAAGCCCTGTCCTGGGCCCGACGTTTAGATGTTCGTATCAGTCTATAGTTTTCTTCAAATTGATTTTTATCTATTTGTTCCAAAAACCCTCACTTTCAGCCATTATTAGTCGTATGCTGAATTAGCACAATTTCAATGTGTCATTTTCTGCCACAGGATGGCGATAGAGATGTATTTATTGTGTCATCCTAGTCAAGGATTGCATTGGGTACACCCACCAGTCTTGCAGATAAGCATCTTGCAGCTGCTTTAAAGCCATGGAAGGCAAAATGGCTTAGTTCAAGGGAGACTTTCATTCAGTTCATTAATGGAAATTGGTTGGAAATAGAACAAAAAAATCACATTTATTTAAAGCTTCATGCAAGACATGTTAATCAAACGTGAAGACGAAACCATTTTGGGAAACAAATCTCCCCTCCCCCACACTCCCTCAGGTTATTCCTCCACCACTGACACCACCATTGGACTTCATCATGAGCCTACATGTAAGAAATGGGAGTTTCTTTATTAAACACTGTGACATTGATGTTTCATTGCATATTCATGTATAACATTTTGGCATTCACTATCATCTTCAGTGGTTCTTTGCTGACATGTAATGACAGCAGCAAGAGAAAATACTATTATGATTTTCTAATCTTTAAATTATCTTGTGAGTCCATTGTATAGATGTTTAACATGTAAGAAAAAAAATTGGAAGGAATATAAGTGTATCAATTGGGAATGGTCCTGTCATCACTCCGCATTGATGTTGAGAAAGGGATAATTTGCTGAACCAAATGCCCATGTGGCTCTCCTCAAAGTTCTTCCCAGGTGCGTGATGGTAGGTTTATCTGCACATTACTATACACAGCCAAGAAACCCTACGAAAAGACGATATTTACAATTAGATCCATGCCCTTCCTACATTTTCAATGCTAAATCCATGTTAGTTAATATAAGAGCATCCCCTATCCTTTCTCATGATTAACAAGGCATTCATTTGTGACATGCTATTTCAATTTCATTGCATCAGTAAAACGCTGAAATGTATTAAAACTAAACATTTTTGCTTATGTGATATATATATATATAGGCCTATATATATATATATATATATATACTGTATATATATATATATATACAAAACACCAGGTAAAAATAGGCCTATGCTATTGCTGTAGCTGTAGCGTTGTACCAAATGAATAAATAATATATACATATATATACTGTATGAATACATGTAAATACAAATGCGGGGGGAAATATATCCTCATTTCAGTCTCTTGTTTGTGAAAATAAGATACTGAAAACAAAATGTTATGGCTTAAATATGGTTAAATGCAAGTTATCAGTTATCTAGTTAATCTACATCTCTAAACATACATTGGATGCATTAGCATTCCATGGCACTACATAATGCTGCTCATTCATTCATATCACTCATATCAATCCCTGTCTTTATTTTCACTCACATTTTCACCCTAATCATTTTCTATTCTCTATGCAATTGATAGATCAATACATACATACATACATACACACACATACACACATAGATTTTAAAAATGACATGCTAACGGGTATCAACGACACACTCATTATTTCATTATTTCACTATTTCCCGGGCCTGTGTAGCACATGCAGTCTCAATGGAACCCATATTCACACCTCTTACTCATGGTCTGTGAACCCACCTGCTGCACCTGCAGAACTGGACCTGCCAATGTCACACCTTTCGCCACAGGAAGAGGAAACCCCTTCTGAAGCATCGCTATAACAGAAACACGACCACCACTGTTAGATTGAAGTACAGCCCCCTGTGTCCGTCTCACCTATTTTGTCCACTTCAAATGGATTTCTCTGACTCTACTGTATGTCTCTATGAGGTTCTGGGATGATAAGTGAATAGTGAGACTACTTGCAGAAATACATCGAATATGTGAATCAGATGCACACAATACACGTTCCCATTAGCTTTGCAGCAATTAGTAGCCTATAACATCTATGGATCTCTGTATGGCCCATTCAATACAAATGGAACTTAGCAAAGTGGCAGTAGCAAAGGTACATATTGTCCTGGCATGCTGATATCAAACCCATGCTTCTGGTCACTCTGCTTCAAACAGTTGCCCTTAAAACATGATAATACTCTCAAGGTCCAACACAGTATGTTTTGTGTGAATTGTTAACAATTTGGTACTTCTGGACTACCTCAGCACAGAATTCCATGGAAGTTTTGAGACTTCCAAGTATAGATAGCCAATGTAGATTACAGGTGCTATCTGCTTATTATCTGTCTCATTGGTTGTACTCATTGCTTGTATCAGACTGCAAAGGGAAACATTTGTAGGACCCAGCTGTGTGTTTGAATCTCACCATTCAGCTTTGGAAGATAACTCTTCACCAAAAAGCTTGCAGTGCCCTCCAAGGTTTTAGTCTGTAAACAGATTCCACTCATTACAACTCAACTATAAGATACTGTAATCATCTCATTTCCATATTTATATCAGATACTTGTATATACCACACCCAACAAAATGTACATATATCGTTATTAAACACATGTATTGACTAACCTGGAAAGTTCCAATCTGACTTGTTACCAGTGATAAGGTCAAGCTAAAGGAGGAGAAAGGACTTGACGGTTATCAGTGATCCTGCACATAATATACACATATATGCATGTAAGATTCTAAGATTTGACTCACTTCTGAAATTGCATGTTTCCCATAAGTGTATTGTTGCCAATGTTCAGTTTGCCGCTGAATTCAGTTGTCTTTGTGAAAGAGCATGAAAGGATGGTTAAAACACATTTTCTAATTTAAACACTAAAACATTTTATAAAAACACAATTTGCTGCTATAATGTAAGGCATAATATACCTCAGCAATATTAAAGTCCTTCATCTCAATTTGCTTGCGCAGATGGAAGGTACTACTGTACTCACCAGCTTGAGCCTGAAGAGGGGACGGTAGGCGGTGGTGTTGTCAATGGCATAGGCTTTAACTGTTGCAGTCAGTAACAGAGAGAAGGAGTCCATATGGAGGGAAACAGCTGGCGCCTCATCAGCAAACACCTGGAGCACCATCAGCATGTTGGGGAACATCTTGGGCAGCTGGACACACACACACACAGACACAGACACAACAGACACACACACACACATACACAGACACACACAACCGCACGCACACGCACACACACACACACACACGCACGCACGCACACACACACACACACACACACACACACACACACACACACACACACACACACACACACACACACACACACACACACACACACACACACACACACACACACACACAAACACACTTGTATGAATGTTACATTCACTTCAGGGAAAATGTAATCTCTACATTTAAGAAGAAAGCCATTTATATATTATTTTATATTATGCCTCTCCATTTCTTCTCTAGGCGATTCTTGCTTAAAACGTGTCAGACACACAGGTGAAAGATTCAGGTGGGTGTCTTTATCTCACCTGTGGGATGAACACTCCAAATGAGCTGGTATTGAGTCGAAAATGAACCGATGGCGGAATCTGGGAGGAAAGAAATACAAAGCAATATTCAGTGGAGCTGTGTGACATACTATCAGTTCATTGCATGTGACTTACTCTGTTCACTTGCCAATATAAACATAAAAGGTTTTCCCCTGCCCCACCCTATGTCACACACACACACACACACACACACACACACCATTTTGTCAGTAATATTGATCTGGAAGAGGCCATCAGTGAGGCAAGCGTAGGCGTAGGTGTTGAGACTGTACTGGGATATGCCCATGGAGATCATGTATCCTGCTTCCGATGGGAGCTGGAAGTCCTCAGATGGGAATGGAGGTTCCTTGGGGTGCGTCGCACTGTAAAAAACACCCTGAGCATGGGATTGAGAGTCCACAGGATTAAGGAGTTTGACAATTAGGTTTGAGCTGTTAGCTTGAAGGCTTGAAACCATAAATGTAGGAAGTTGTTCTATTGTCACCTTTGAGTCCAATTCCATGCCAGAGGACTGTACAACTGGAGAATTTGTGAGAGGAACGCTAAAGATCAGGTTTGGATAAACAGGGTAGTCGACTGCAAAAGAGAATCACATCACTTATTGCTTCAGTTGAGCAACTCCCTCTTGGTCTGTTCCATAGCATTCATGCACATACAAATGCATACTGTATGCACGTACACACACACCTTACCCTTTATGGCTGCTAGAATTCCTTCAAGGTTTTTAACTTGGTCTTGCACAATAGGGCAGATCTGTTTGTGATGACAAGAGACATTCAGACCTCAGGCCACACTAATTATTTTTATTTTAAAAAGTTTGAGTACTCACATGATCTTCAACTAAACTCTTAATGCGGCCAGGAAAGAATTTCACAAAGACATCGATGATGAAGCTGGAGAGAGTTTAGGAACATTTTACATAGACCCTAAACATCTATAATCTCTACCAGTAACACTTTGGAATAATATTTAAGATCTTCTCGTGTCAAACATATGAGATGTAAATATCACATACATATCAATAGACTATTTCTATTAATCAATTTAAAGGGATAGTTCGGGTTTTAAGACACGAAGTTATATGGGTTCCCTGTCAGCAACGTTGTGCATCAGCACTGGCTTACCCCCGACAGCGTCCTGTGAGCCAAGATCCAGCCGGTTTTTGATGCTGAAGAAAGTAGTCCGGCAAGTTTCTGGGGTCACGAAAGTAAAGTGTTTTTCTTCTCAAAACCATATGCGTTCAAAAGAGTGATATATTTGCACCACAAAAACGTTGTCCAGCTGTCAGTAGCGCGCAGTGATAGGAATCGAGAAAAATAGTGCCAAGATAACGAGGTTTGAATTTTTCCTGGACAACGTTTTTGTGGTGCAAATATATCACTCTTTTGAACACGTATGGTTTTGAGAAGAAAAACACTTTACTTTCGTGACCCCAGAAACTTGCCGGACTACTTTCTTCAGCATCAAAAACCGGCTGGAACTCGGCTCACAGGACGCTGTTGCGGGGTAAGTCATTGCTGATGCACAACGTTGCTGACAGGGAACCCATATAACTTCGTGTCTTACAGTTTTTCTCGATTGTTAACACACATTTTCTGAAAACATGCCTCATATTCTCAGAACTCTACACACAAATCCAAAACAACACACACAATGGGCAAAACTCCACAATTTTCCTGCAAAATGACACTTTACCTTCAAAACAATGTAATTTCTCCTCAAAATGCTCTTTTGTTCTCAAGAGACACACACAAACCATCATATATCAAGACATTTACAAGGACCATTTGAACACTGATGTGCTCAGTGTAAAACACTGCGATGAATTGAAAACACTTCTTCTCCATTCATTATAATGACTTGGGCCTTTTTTTTGTTCAGTGTTACACTACAAACAGTACTACAAACATTAGATAAGCTGATACAGTAAGTTGATATGCTTACCCTATCAATATTTTGAAATATCTCATTGTTTTCTATTATTTTACTTTGTATTTCCCGTAATGTTATGCCGTTTTTTCTAGGACAATGCTCATGATTTCAGTTTCCTGTTCAGGAGACAGAAGCCCTTGTGTTGGTAATCTTTCGGCTGCCAAACAAATAGTAAAATACTGTAAACTGCAGAAATACAAAGTAGGATTACTTTCCCCAAATACTTGAAACATACTTTATTTTTACAGTCCTACAGAACAGTCCCCACAGGCAATACTATACTACTGTGTTCATTGAGCTGTATTGTACTGTCCGGTACTGTACTGTATTGATACGCAGCACTGCAATGTTCTTGGCTCGGATCTCATCAGAAATTATGGTCCTTGGCCTCCCCATCCTCATCCTCTTACTGTACTCTCACTCCTCTGGCTCTGCCTCTGCCTGTACTACTACTGTATACTGAAGCTGTGATTGCTAATTGTAAGACTGTGTGACAGGAGTTTGCCCATCTGATGAGTCAGTGTGCATGGTAGGGCAGTTAGCTTTAGAATTTGAATGGCAGTGTGTTCTTTGTGAAAACAAGAGATTTTCTTCATGAAAATTGTGTCTAATGCACAGAATTGTGTGTAGTGTTTTGGAAACAGTGTGTTATACAGTAGAACTGCAATTTGAGTGTAACACTTTCCTTGAAGGTATCTACATAAGAGTGACATGATGACACTGACACTGGCATGAACACATGAACCAACTACAGTAGATCGGACCCTGACTGGATCTGCTCCCTGCTATCTTAATTCAATGATCAAGATGTATATCCCCAAATGCCCACTGCAGTCTTGTGAGTGTCTGTTGTGTCGACCAGCCATAATATAAAGGCTAGGTCAAATTCTAGACTCATCTCCTCAGTAGTTCCATGTTGGTGGAATGAGTAGCCAGCACTCTCTTTTCCTGTGATAGTTTTGAGTCTTTTAAGATACAGGCATATCATATCTGTTCAACATGCACTTAGTTTATTAAGTGTTTCTTATGCATTATGGTTTGTATATTATAGTATTTGTTTATTTTCATTAGGCTATTGATTGAATTTACATTGTTGTTTGTTATTGCTATTCTCCTTAATGTAGTTTACTTACTCTTACTGTGCTGTTGTTGTTTGTATGTCGCTTTGGACAAAAGTTTCTGCCAAAACCCATAACCATAACCATAACCATAACCATAACATAACACTTGCATGACACATGAACCGTAACCCTAACCCTAACTTGTCAAAACAAAAACCGACACTTAATGACAGAAGCATTGTGTCAAAACATTTATGACTTTATAAATAATGTTTATGTTTATGATATGTTGACAGTGTCATGTCACTCTTACAGTATGTAGATACCTTTAAGTAAAGTGTAACCTTTTAGGATTAATGTACTTGTGGTCACCAAAGAAAGATGATTAAAATCACAATAGACTAGTTTAATGCTGTCTGGGTCGCTGAGATAAAAGGCTGCATCCACACTACTGCTAGGCTGCATTTGAGGGGGGGGGGGGAGCTAACAACTACTGTACTGGATATTTCTAGTTTGTTTAAGTTCTCTCTATTCTATTCCAACAGTCATAAGCATTGTTAAAAAGTGTTGTGTTTTCCTAGCTGAGGCCAAAAAGGATAGTTCTCCAGAGACTGATGATATAATGTTTCACGTCTGCAAAATCCTACAAACATCTAACTGGCCAACTGACTGAAAGGCGAAGACTAGTGATTTTATATTTCATCATAAATGAACGAATAAGAAGATCCTTCTTTTGGAACAAGCTTGAGAGAACCAACCCACCTTGCTCCTCCATGAAAGTTAATGTCTACATTGCCTATTTGTGCGTCACATGACAGGCACTCGACAGCGAGGCGTGCTTGGTAGTCACTCTCCAGCTGCAGCAGTGAGGATGTAGAGACATCAAACAACGCCAGGTCAAATGACCCTCCGTCCTTACTGTGAGATGGATGGCAGGGTATGGGGTGTAAAACAGAAAAAGATGGGTCAAAATGTCATTAAGTCACAAAGGTCATCAGGTCACACCATTCTAATTCAGATCCACCCTTTCACTTCCCCTTCAACCCTGTATCATACAGTCACATGCTGAAAAAAAGTGATACAATCAAACAGAACTCACATGATTCCATAGGAAGTTCTCCATCTCCCTTCCACAGCTATGCTCAGGCCACTAAGCTCCACGCGGACGCCAGTTTTCTCCACAAAATTGACACTTGGCTGTGGCATATCTACCTTAACCACCCGCATACTGAAGAAATCAGTCACAGATACTCAGTCCACATCAACATTCTCCCATAAAAAGTAATCATATTTTCATATTTAAGAGCTTAGGGTACCAGGTGTGAAAAACATTTAAAACACTCATAGGTTGAATACATAATGGTATGTTATTAAAAGCAGAGGCGGACTCCAAAGCAAGACTGGACCTACTCATAAAGGGCATAGCCAACAGACCCAATACCAATGTCCACCGATCCACTAATTACTGGGAGGTCTGCCGAGAGTATCTTCTTCTGTACCCAGTCTGTGACCAAATTTGTTACTACACACACACACACACACACACACACACACACACACACACACGACATACTGTAGCATAACATAACATTACATCTTAAATTAAGATTAATTGTAGGATTGAAATGAAGGTGTTTTTGTCTTCAGGGCTCACCATAGTCAAGGCCCTTGGATGATACCACCGTTTTGACTCCAGGACAGGCTTGAGAAGTCTGAGGGCCCAGCAACACTAGCAGAAGAAGCAACCTCATGTCTGCTGTGATGCTACTATCTTTGTGTCTGGCGTGGTAAAGTATAATGTTGTAGAGAATAGAGATACATCACACATACTGTACATATAAGCAGGTAACCTGAACATGGGCCTTTGTCTCATTTGCTTCCATGGAATACTTGTCTGCCTCACAGAGTTGTCCACTCTTAAGTATTGTATTATATTATTATATTGAAGAAGACAACCATAACATTGTGTTTGTACAGATGTATTGCTGCTACATATAGCAGCCTATATATGGAGCACTACTAGCCAGCAGTCAATGCTTCTGTACCAGCAACACCACTGAATTTGTTTGTCAGTTGCACATCCTTTTTTTTTGAATGGTGAAGATTAAGCGCCCTGTATTGAGCTTGTTCTTTTTAAGTGGTGTAGAATCACACTCTTGCATTATTGTTAACACCTCCCTGAAATATAGCCTATATCTGCTTCCTGATCTTGATAAACATGATAAGTAAGTAGGTAAAATTTATTTATAAAGCATAAGCTGACCAAAGTGCTGTACAGTGAAAGACTAAAAAGGACACAAAATAATACAAAGTAATACAAAGAACATTTGCTAAAAACATACATAGTGAAATAATAACATTCAAGACAGGACAGGACAGGATAAACTACTAACACCAGCCAGGACCCTGAATGGTGCTGCTAGAAACTGACTTTGCTAACACGCTAATTGTGTCTCTTGGCAATTTACTCAGTGATGTCAAAGGTGCTGTAAAAGGTTCCAACTTCCTGCAGACGGCCAAGTCACTGTACGCACAACGCCCTCTCGTCTCATAAAACATCTGAAGGCCCAAATTAAGTTTGTGTTGTGAGCATGACATATAGGTGCCACAGAATGGAGCTCATATTTATATCTTTATGCATGTCTGCCATTATGACAGTATACACACATGAGCATTTAATGCAGTGAAAACACAAACAAACTGCTGTATAATATGATGACACAACTGCATAATTATTTGCAACACTTACCATAACAAAATGTGCTATCTCAAATCATTCACTGTTCAAATTCAAAGTTTGCCCTAATTAACTTTTTAATTGTCCATGTCAGGAGAAAAGATCGAACGTACTACTTAGCAAACTATCCACTGATGCTCATTATGCAGAATTTAAACAATCTGAATATCAAGCATGGTGCTCTTACCAGTTTAGTCTGCTCTCTGAGTGGAGTTTCTTCTCTGTGAGAATGGGAAATGTATTCTCCAGGGGATTTTTATACATTCACACTTCCTCATTCTGTATTGGGCCTTGACATTTATAAACACACTCTTTTGTCTAAAAGTGCTTATCACTCACACTATTAATGGTATGATAATAATAATGTTATCATTTGGTGTTTCAGGCGATTAAACAAAGGTGTAGTTTGTGTTTGTCTGAATTCTGATGGAATATATGTTAACAATACTAACATTCATGCAAACGCAGAGAGGGCAAAAGCGTGCACAAGAGAGAGTGAGTGAGAGAGAGAGAGAGTGTGTGTTTTCAGTTCTTTTTTTTCTGGAAATAAAAAGAAGAAGCAAGATAAATACTTCTGTTTATTCAGATCCTTATTCTTTCTCTTTCAGATAGTCTCACACATTCATCCAGACACCCACCTCACCAACAATGCTGGTTATAGCACGTAACATCAATGTTGTGGGATAGATTAGATATGTCAGCAGTTTGTGTTTTTTTTGTTTTTTTTATCTTACATGTGTTTGCGCATAGGATGAGGGAGAACAGTCAGGCTATTTAATTGTCAGCTGGACGGACTGAAGCATCTCCAAAAATGGCAAAGTATGTGAGATGATCTTGATCAATTATTGGACCATTGTCTGTCTCTAACAGACAATGGTCCAGTGACATGTTGTTTGTCATCAAGTCAGCAAGTTTGAGCATTACGGTTGTATTCTGCCTGGTCTGAACAGACAGAGGGACTATTGTGGTACAAATCAAAGAAGTCCTCAGTCACTTACGGTCACAGGAGGAAGGTGCAACAACCCAGTGCGCCACATCCTGTCAATGGGGCTGTGTGGTGCAGACCAATCAGATCGCACCGGCAGTGGGCATGCATGAAGTCAAATGACAGCAAGTCAGTTTTCAGTCACATTGTGTGGACACTGACAGCAGGTTCAAGTTTACTGGGGGAAGATGGCTCACTATGGGAAGAGGATTGGTCAGTAGTGGGGTGGTGATGCTCTTGGCTTGGAAACCTTTGGTCAGGCATGTGAATGCCAGTTGGTCAAGTTCTACTGATCTAAGCATTACTAGGACCAGCCCTTCATGGCATGTGAAACCCATGCAGTGAAGAAAGTGAAAGGTTGTGCAGCTTTGTCCATAACACTATCTATCCCTTGTCTATAGGTAGTGCGAGATAGAGTTCATTTATATTTTGTGTAAATCGTTCAGGTAAGGTATATAGTCCTACAAGTGACGCAATATTTATTCAAGATATTACATTTGCAATGCAAAGATGAATGATCCTAGTTTAAATTCGTTGAGATGTTACATTAATTAAACATAAGATTTCTGACATATTCTGTCGTTTTCTCTTAAGCCATCAAGCCCGCCCCCCATACAGTAGGTTTCCTGCCGCCTCATCCCAGGGGGATGTAATCTATAGCTTCCGCCCACCGACGCGGACACGGTGTGCGCATGGAGCGTCCAATGTGAAAATTTCGGCACCATGCACCACAATTTTGTGAAATCGCGGATTCTTCTTTTTCTATGAGGTGTTACCTATAAGAAAATTAACGTGCTCGTGTAGAAATTGAATCCTGACATTTTAGCTTCCCAAAGCGAAATGCGATATAGGCTACCAGATTTTACACACACAAAAGGGTATAAAAAAGGACTTGGTTCACATTTACAGTTCAGTTTTTAACCATTCTACTATGATTGATTCATTTGAGTTATGGAAATTAATGTGAAAACAATTTTACAATTTTGTTCGCCACTGCATGTTAGTATCCTTGTCAGGTGTAGCCTATCAGATAATTACAACTCTACGTGATTTGAAAGGCTGTTGCTAATGTGGGATTGGGATATACTGGCTATATGATGATAGACCGCTGAAATAATGGAATGTGTTTTCCAGAAGTTTTAAGAGTGTATGCATTTTAATCCTTTCATTTAGGCTACAGTAGCCTACCATGCCTCGTGTGGTTTGCTTCAGTCTTTACGCGCAACCTGCTCCACAAGTTGAAACACGCGTTAATAACTGATGTCTTGTAACGAAGAAATGCTTGATCCTTGTCCTAATAGTAATTACTGACTGTAGGCTACTGTAGGTGACAATGTCCCTTGATGTCAATGGCTCAATTTGTATTATTTTAGTTTGCGACTTGTTTGCGTCTTGTATTGAGCCTAATGCCCTCAGGATGAACAAAACAATAGAGATTCAATCATGGCTCATTCATTATTATTATTATTATTTTATTATTGCTATTATTAGCATCATTTATGTATGACCTATAAGACTACAAGACAACAATACCCTTCTGGTTTCGTATTTGTATTAAATTGCTGATTCTGACGCTCAGGAGTTTCTAGCATCAATATCATTGTAAAACATGATTCGGGCAAGAAGCAGAGCAACTGCAACAGCAAATAAAATATTTTATTCTTGTTCCATATACACAATCATTTTCTTTTTTTTCACATCGCCGTTGTTGACAGCACATGAAGAAAATATCACACAAAGACAAAATTTGTCATACGATTAAAAAACAAATATTACCACAGGAGCCTGCACCTCACATTCACTCTCACAGATACACGTGGTTACGGTTAACAGCGAAAGAGAAGCGTTGATATAGGCAAAGCCTTCCACCAGAAGGAAACATAAATGTGCTGCTTAATTTACAGTGCCCACTTTTCTCTGAACCACACATTTAAATTAGAATGTGATATGTCACAAATGTAAGCTACTGACATCCAGATGTAGCCTCTGTGCCAACGTGTTGGCCCACAAGCTTGCTGTTATTGAGTGCATTTATAATATCTAGGCTAATTTGTGTCTGAACAGAAGTGATGGATTCTTTCCATGCCACTTGCCAGAACGTCCTTAAGTCAGCCTCTAACTGTTACCTTTTTTGTGTCCATCTTGCTAATTAGAAGACAAGTTGTGCTGAGGCTGTTTCTTTTCAAAGACCAATGAATAGCAGCAATACTCTCTTAAATCATATTTCACAAGAACATCTATGTGCTGTAGGCTTTTTGCATAGGGAGGTCTTGTCTCCAGCATTCTTTTCAAGCTCAGCTTTTACCTCATAAATTTGCATCCACTTTGATATAAAGACTACCACAAAACAAACACAATTGAACAACAATTGAAACGTCTATTGAGATATTGCACGTTATTTCGACAAAACCCGAGAAGATATTTTTTTAACGAACCTAAATAATTGCTTGACTGGCCGTGGCAGTCACGGTACCTTAAGGTAATAGACCTAGAGTGGATTGTATTAGCATTTTCATACAATCTGTTCGTTCCATTGCCTACTTACAACCCTAATCCGGAAGGTTATATTGATAGGCTTCTATGAGGCCTTCGACGGAGTGGATGAATCCAGATACACTGCATATGCCCCCAACTATAAATATTGCGACGTCAAAAAATACATGGTGCCACAAGAGTTTCCTCCACTGGAGCTTCAGGTGGAACAGACTTGGTAGTAAGAAGCACAAGCCTGCACCAGTGAGACTCCCCGTCAGGCCCATCAGAAGAGCAAAGTGTGGGACAAATATTGCCATTAACAATGTAAACACAACCAGCACAATGCGCAAACCCAAACCCCATGACTTCAACTGCCTTCCTGGGCCGTAACAGTCTGGGAATATTCCTCCCCCTTGGAAAAATGACTTTTCTAAAACCTCCACCGCGGCAAAGAAGGGCAAAGGATATGATAAAAGAGCTTTGGAGACCAGGAAAATATTTACTACTGCACGAATACCTCCAGGGAGATTGTCCGTAATCACTTCCTTGGTGTCGTCTGCCCATGTGAGATAGGCCACCAGGGCAAAGAGCCCCTTGAGGACACAGGCAGCGATGTGTGTCCAATCCATCATGCAATGAAATTCACTCGGTTTCTGCATGTTCCCCTCCAGGGACGGCAGGAAGATCTGTGAAGTGTAGCTGAACACAATGATGCCAATGGAGATGGGGAACTTTTTGACATCGATGTAGAACTTGACCTTCTCCCACGCCCAGTCGTGCGCCCGTGACAGGCAGTAAGCAATCACTACAATATTTATGACGAAGTGGGCGAGCGTGCAGAGCAAGCTGAACTTGGACACAGATTTCAGGTCCTTCAGGAATGCGCAAGGTAGGAGAGCTACTGTGGCGAGGACCGCCCACGCCTTCTGAGACACAGGTAGACCAGGAAAGCTGTTGTACATCAAATTCCCACTGACCACCACATAGAGAATACAAGTCATCACCAACTCAATGATCTGGGCCACGTTGACGACGTGTCCGCCAAGGGTCGGAAAACGCGGTGCGCAGCAAGCGTTGGCGATGTCTACGTACGTGTCTCTCACACGCACGAGCTCGCCGTCTTCATTTTCCTCGTAGAGACATGCTATCAGGATCTTGCCCGTATAGCAGCACACCACCGCAGCAAAGATGATGAGAAAGAGCCCGAGGTAACCACCGTGCAGAATGGCGTATGGCAAACCAAGGACGAACATGCCCTGAGGATACACAGACGTAGACACCAGTGATGACAACATTTATTCAATTGGCAATAATAAAATCTATTTACAGTGTATGACGAAGATGCTTACATAATTCGATAATATCAAATCTGATTTGATTTAAATAACGAGAAACACAAGTGGCTACTGTGATGATTTTATTCTATAATGTTGCTGTTAGGCTATGGGAAATAGATGTGGTGCCAACAATGTTAATAATGCCTGTTTTTGATCATGGTTGTAGCAGGGCCTGTTGCAATATTATGCATATGAACTGAAAAAAAAACCGGCTGTTTGAGGAGGCATCATAGACTGGCTTTTCATAGGCCAAATTTAATAGCTATTGTCTAAGCATTTTGATATGTGACAAGATAAAAGCTCATCTGATCTGATTGTATAAAATAGCAATTGGTAAACCATGAGGCTACAGAATTATTGTGGTTTCTAATTGTGTAGGGAGGGGTAGCCCACAGTGACGTAACTGACTGCACCTCAGGAACTCGCTAACTCGCGATTTCAGCAACATTCACTTTAACGCGTTGCGATGGAACGGGGTCTCTGCGGGGAGAGGGGATGAAATGG
The DNA here is from genome assembly GCF_963854185.1 of Sardina pilchardus. Taxonomy (NCBI): domain Eukaryota; kingdom Metazoa; phylum Chordata; class Actinopteri; order Clupeiformes; family Clupeidae; genus Sardina; species Sardina pilchardus. The sequence goes on along the minus strand of NC_084996.1, from coordinate 4,075,918 downwards.
CAGCATCGGAGTTGGCACCCCTCCCCCTTGAACCGCAGTCGCTCTTGATAGCCAGAGTAAATAAGAATATTTAGATTTCCACATCGCCTATACACGTCAACTGATTTTTAATTAAAGGATATTTGTTCCGTTAATTAACCTTCAGTAACCTTGCTGTGATTTTTCATTTTTTTTTTATTCAAACTTCATGCCTTCCTCTTTCTGTTCATTTTTAAATTAAACTGCTAGGAAATATGAAACGGGCTTTAAAATAGTTTTCTGAAAAGTGTATGCGTCTAACCTGAATGGCGTTGGTTACGTTCCATCCGGCCTCCCAGGCGGTAATTTTGGGCTTGTCCTTGTCCTCCACCTCTTCACAAACACCTCCACTCTTTATCGAGGCCCGGTGAAGGGTGCCATCTCTTTGGTAGTGACTATCCCCTTCTAGCCCGTCCACGGTCATCTCTTCCCCGCCATCCTCTGTCTGAAGCACATCCATGCGCATCCCCTGCCTGTAGTCATAGTCTAGGTCGTCGCAGTCAGCGAAGCCCAAACCCTCCTCGTCCGTGGCCGCCTGGAAGCCCAAACGTGCAAAAGCCCCGCTAACCTTAGCCTGGGACTTATTCGTTGCTGTGTTCATAGCATTTGTAATTTTGTTGGAAATCTTGTGTCGGATTAAATGAGCCATGATTCTTTTCTTTCAAAAACTTCCTTATTTCAAGATGATTGACTGTCAAAATCTGCTCCAAGTATCCAGTTTTGTAGGTGGAGGAAGAACTTGCCGGTATTAGACGATCAAATCATTCCTGTTGCAAATGCATTCTCCGATATCGTTAGATTCTTGCTGTCTGTGGGGAAGCTGATTTATGTTGTTCTTGCCACATGCATGTCTGTTGTCCTTCAACATCCACACACCTTCGAAATTATTCCAGGATGTTTTTCAAGACATCAATCATGATTTCCATAACACGGAAAAGAAAAAAAATTGTGTATATTCAGAAGGCTGTTTTTCCTTATTGCATGAAGAAAATGTCTTCCCAAACGTTCTCTATATTCCACTCTGGTGATAAATGGCTGCTCCGAATCGCGTCGCGTGTGTGTGTGTGTATGTGAGTCAGTTCGTGTGTGTGTGTGTGTGTGTGTGTGTGTGCTTGTGTGTGTGTGTGTGTGTGTGTGTGTGTGTGTGTGTGTGTGTGTGTGTGTGTGTGTGTGTGTGTGTGTGTGTGTGTGTGTGTGTGTGCTTTAGGACACGTGCCTATGTGTGAAGAAAATTCAAACACCTTCTACTGGGCAGATTAAGTCATTCAAACGGTAAGAAATATCGATGGGTTATTGAAAAACGTTGACAGTAACGGATTAATAAAATTGATAAATAAAATGAAATGTAAAACTCTACAACATTGTTGTTTTTATGCTGCAGAAAAAAAGGCAATGGACCATACGCACGCACAGACACATGTCAACACACACACACACACACACACACACACACACACACACACACACACACCGTGTCAGTGTTTCTGTGTGTGTGTGCGCGCGCGTCTGTGTGTGTGTGTGTGTGTGTGCGTGCGTGAGAGAGAGGCTACAATGTACAATGTGCGAAAATGACAATGTTTTCATTCAACTGAAGGTTTTCGTTAGCGCGAGTAGGCTATAAGTTGCAACATAAATATCCAATAGAATATTTCGTAATATCTTTATTTGCTTAAGATACATGTGTGTATGTGTCTGTTCGTGAGCTAAAATATGCGGAATGTGCGGTCTTGTCGCCGCTTCTGCGGTAAGATGTTTTTTTTTTCTTTTGGTTGAGTCGTGACGCAGTCTAAGTGCAGATATCATTCGCGCGTGTGCTTTACACGTGTAGCCATTGCAGACAGTGGAAATATTATTTCGTTATGGAACAATATCGAAAAATAAATGAAAGAGTTCTGCTTTAGTAGACCAATAATAATAATAATAATAATAATAATAATAATAATAATAGTAATGCATCAGTCTATGCCTATAGTCTTTTTCAAGACTGGAACATGTCCTTTTTCGTTACATGTCATGTTGGATTTGCCTTTCATGCCAATTAAATATAAGATTTCGTCCCACATTAATTTTCTCTCCTTTATTTTTTGTCAATAACAAGTAAATAAAAATCTGTTAAAAAACATATCTAAGTGTAGCCTACTGAATGTGAAATTTGAATATCGAAATAATATGCTGATCGTCTATTCACTGACATATCAGTACCATGGTCAGCGACCTCTGTTACATGGAGAAATTCATTTGCGGCTGTTGCATTTCATTTCATACGTGGCTATTGAGGCTACTGGGGAACCTTATTGGTCATTGACCGGCTGAACACACCAATTACAGTGTGAAATTAAGCTGTAGCCGAAAACAGGCGCACTGAAAACACTTGAAAAACCAAGTTTGGTGCACACAAAATGAAAGACATAAGTGAGAGCCGAGTGCGCTATATATAGCCTAGCTGGAAGCCAGAGGACACTCACGCTCACACATCAACCAGGAGTACAGAGCACGCACTCGCACAGGCGCAGGAGTAGCGCACACCCACACCCACATACACACACAACCCAGAGGACAGAGGAATTTCCGCATATCGAAGTCCTTGGCTTAGGCTATATTGCCTGCTGCCATTTAGGCTGAGGAAAGCACGGACAAATAAGAGAGTGTGCAAGAGCCTGTATACCCGTGTCATAATGATAGATTAAGCTCTGTGAGAGGTCCACAATTCCACAACATGCAAGAATTCTGCTTTCACTTCAGAGAGAAAGAGAGAGTGTGTTGGTTCCTGTCTGCATTTATCTGACAACACAAGTGACATTCATAGCTTGTGTCCTCTTGTGTGCAAGGGATTCTGTCCATGATGGGGGAGGAGAGCTGAGTCACTCAGATGCCTAAAGGACTCTTAGGAATCATCTTTCATAACGGAAGCACACTGCAAAAAATGGTTATACTGTATATCTATGGTATAGAGCATGTCTGTGTTGGTCACACAAGGAAAAGTTACGAATAATCCCAGCACACAAAAGGGAGGAGAGTGGTAAGGGACAAACAAAAGGTAATTTTGTTAAAAGAGCTTGCCTTATTTTACAAAATTAAAGCATCCGTATAGGCCACTCAAAATGTATCTGACACAATGCAGGAATATGTTTTCGTATTATTATTTTCTATTTTGACTAATAAGAAGTGTGTCTAAATGGAGTTTGGAACCATCCACATGGTCAAAGTCATATTTGGATACTTAAATACCTAGGCTACTCCTGTAAACACATATTTAAGGGGTAGTCATCCTTTTCGCAGCCCCAAGCAAAAAGGTTGTCATGGTGATCTTGGCTTAGTATTGGGGGACAAAGGCTGAGATTAGGCTGGCACTGGGCTGGGTGAAGGGGGTGCATGTGTGTGTGTGTGTGTGTGTTGGGGGGGGGGGCACGAATGCAAGAGAGAGATAGTGGAAGCATTTGACCTGGAATTAGCCATGGTGCGTCTGAGGGGCAATCTCCCCTGATAATTTCCATGGACACAGTCACACAAGAAGAACCAGAGCCCAGGTCTTAATCCACAGAGGAATCTCGGGGTGCTTCAAGCTGCCTATTATTAGGGTCTCTCTCTTCCTGCTGCTTAAATTAGATGTAACCCACACAGCAGACACATCTCTGCCTTCAATTTAAAAAAAAGACAAAACAGTACCCACCACCAAAACAGAAAGGTATTGCAAACTCTCTTTCCAGATATTCACAAAAAGATTGTGAATAATTATAATAATAACAATGTTTTTTGATTCTCTCTTTCCAAAGCCAAGGGCACACTCAAGCATAGCCACAAAAGCATGTAGATATTAATACTAAGAATTGTATGCGTCTGCGATTTTAAGATATCCTCCTGCTCTATATGAAAACCAGACACGGAAGGTGATGTTTGACAGAGAGCGTGGAGATGAGCGGAGTGAGGAAGGGGAAGAGATTATGCTAATAAACGAGGCAGGGAGAGCTAAAGCAGAAATGGATGGGAAGGCATATGAGGGAGACACAGGGCTGTTCTCTAAGCCACTGTCCCGCTGTCTGTCATTTCATGACACATGCGTGGGCTCCATGTGCTTTGCCTCCTGGCTGTATATGTGTGCCTTGGAAGAGATGACCTAGTTATGCTCATTAATGTCATAGTCCCTGCTTTGTGCCTGGCCACTGAACTGTGCCTGTGACTCAATCATACACACACACACACACACACACACACACTAGAGACAGAGAGAGAGAGAGAGAGAGAGAGAGAGAGAGAGAGAGAGAGAGAGATTGCTTCGGGAGAATCAAGAAAAACCCATGTATCATATTAAAAACGCTTAAAGGTTTGATGTCTGTAGATTAGGTTTATTGAACGAAAGTATCATATGCTGTATGTGTATTGTTGGATAGGTTGCAGAATTACATATTCAAACTAAATAATAACAATAAAAATAACAATAAAAACATATGTATTATCCATATAAATATATATTTTATATTTGTACAAATCCATGCAATTTTGCTTTAAAATAAATGATCCAACATTTTTTTTATATTTGAAAAGCATTTACTACTATTATAACACTTAATTCAAAAACAATTTTTTTCCTAAATAATGTCTCTAAATATGTTTTCATATCTACCTTAAACTGTGTTTTAAATTCTACCTGGCAACCACTATTGATGAGGTGTTCTGAGGTGAGGTGAGTGTGATGACTGCAAAAATATTGTCTGAATGCAAAAGTCAAGCTGTGTCTACAAAATGTTGAAGCAACTATGTCAAACAGAAAACCTAGAAGACAAAAAAAAAAAAAAAAAAAAAAAAAAATGTGACCAAGAACTGATTTACACACAACATCCTTTGTGGGAAGTCTGAGCACTCCAACACTGACACTTGATTGGATCGGCTCCTTTGTGTACATGGGAGCAAAAATGACTGCTCTAAGCTCTAAGAAACATACCTAATTGTATCATTAACCACAAAGCGCAGCAGTTAGTTCAAATCAAAATGAAAGTAAATACATTTACACAAGCCTTTTTATTTCAACTCCTCATGTGAACAGATGACCGCAAGGTCTCATGAATGGCAATACGTTTAGGGACCTACCATATGAAATACTCTCTCAATCAAACCCATGTGAAGCTGAGCAGCTGAGGGAATCCCTTGTGCAACTGGATGAAAACAACAAAATAAACAGAAGTTCATTCTGCCCTCTGCTGTACAAAGCAGAAAAGGACAGCTTGATCCCTCCATTTTCTTTATTCCGTGGCATTTATTTTTCTTATTTGAGTCATTTCAGCATCATAGCAGCATGCATTGGCAATGACATAAGTCCAATATAGCAAATCATTCATGTTCTGTGAATGCTTGCAGTCTATTTAAATCTGCATGAGGTGTTACGTGAAAATAATTTGTAGTCTTTGACATTGCTGATGTAGGCTATGCCCGGAAGACTAATATAAGACTATTATACATATTCATGGAACAGAAAAATACTAAATTAATGACATAATTTACAATATGTAACAATGTCTCAATGAATATGCTAGTCTAAAGAGATTTTGATGACTTTTGAAGTCCGCAATAGATTCACACTGACTGATGTGATGGGGAAGTGAATTCCAGAGCTTAGGGGCAAAGTGACAGAATGCTGTTTCTTGCATGCTTTTGAGGTTCATGTCTGATAGACCTGCTGAGTATAGTGCAATGAGTGGGCAGGGGTGTAATTCTCCAGGATGTCAGTAAGATAAGTGGGTGCGTGATTATGTAAAGCCTTAAAAGTGAGGAGTACAGGGTTCCCAGTCTAAGCCAAATGAATAATTCCATGACTTTTCCTTGACAAATAAAAACTCAATTTCCATGACTTACTATGATGAGTGGTACATGAGATAAATTAATGGCCATTAAATAAAAAAAAAAAAGTTGGGCTCCTCAAGCAAGCAGTAAAGCTAATAACCAGACATACACACATTCTGCTTGGAAATATATTTGTATTAATGTACTTTGGCAAGTAAATTCTGTCAAATGACTCGCATTTGGATAGTCCTTCAGCCAATCAGACCAACGATCCAGGTGCGCCAAGTGGATAAGCCAGTTTGTGATTGGTCCCTCCAGATTTGTAACGGAAGCAGGATAGAAAAATGTGGAGCTTTCCAACCTGAACTGCAGGACAAAATCCAATCACCCGCGGCAGATGGGCTGGGCTTACCCAGTCTACATTTACTTATGACAGGAATAACAAACAAGTGTACACATCCAATATCTCTCCCATATGGCTTTTGACTCTACCTCCTATCTACCTCTCCCTTCTCTCTGACCCTACAGTCACATTAGCTATAAAAGACAGAAACAAACAGAAACGACAGGTTGCCTTTAATTTTCAATGGGAATAGGCGTTTTACAACAACAAGACCAGCGGTCCTTATGCCGCCAGCTAGGTGGGCCCAAAAAGGACAAGTCTATTTTATGCAAATGCTGAGCAATGGGACACAGTGACTGCCAATCCAAGTAAGGGCAGTGTGATGCTTGCTGCATTACTGCATTGCTTGAAATTTAACTTGAAAAAAAATAATTCAAGATAAAGGAGCTTACTCATAGATGGCTGTATTAACAGGTCTGCCAACTCTCACACAATTACCGTGTGACTCACAGGACTGGAGAGATATATAACTATGGCATAAATATTATTTTTGTGAAAGAGTATCCCGCACACTGTCCATTACGCATGCATACATTTATTTAGAATTCACAACGCATGCATAGCCTACACTTATTTAGAAATTCTAAATAAATGTATGCATGTGTAATGGACAGTGCGCGGGATTCTCTTTCACAAGTTTAACTGGGTAACTATTCGACGCACCTTTCCCTACAAAAGGTGTGCAAAAGCGTTTTGTAAAAATAAATATTATTTTGAAATAAAATAACTTCTGCATCTATAAATCACCGACCCGACGTGACGTTACAATATACAAGATCAAGTTCAGACGTGGATGAAGAACCCGAGCTTTCCAACGGAGATTGGATTGTACAAGCATTGTACAGCAAAAGGTCTTACTTGGGTTTCGCTTGCCAATGAAAATATCAGAATCAAAGGAATGAACACATCAGATTCATCCATAGACTCTACATTAACCACTGTTGTGACATCGCTGGCAGCAAGATCGTATCATTTCATATACATTGGTGACGTACATTGCTGGAGACGAGCGATGTAGTCTACTGTGCGGATTCACACAAAAGCTAACAAAGCTTTTGCAGTGTATTACTAACAGTACTTTCTTTGCATGAAAATATATATTTTTTCAAATTCACACAATTCGCACAATTTGAATGAGACCAATAAATAATAGTCATCTCTCTATTGGCTCCCGTTCATATTTTTTTCGAAAGATAGGTCCCATGGACTGAAAGCAAAGGGGTGTGACTTCAGCTCTCTATTGGCTTCACACTCTCTCACGCCACACCCCTAATTTCAAAAGTGTCAACCCGGTCTGTCCAAAAATGTCAGGTGACCGGCATGTCCAGCATAAAAAATCAAAATCAATTTCAAAATCGTCGTGGGATATTGTTCTTCCTTAGCAGTGGCGCCACTAGACCCTCTCTACTAGTGCCCCAGAATTGAACTGCTGTGTCCCAGTAAAATCTCAAGTCCAGGTTCAACTAAATTGCTCACAAAATTGCTCACTGCATGCAGCTCTGCACACTCATTATTGCCAGTGAACTGTCTCACAAACTATTCCCTCAACACATGGCAAACCCTATATCACCATAAACAGCAGACATTACAGAATACAAAGCTAAAAAGCATGTCTCTATTCACCTTATTCCTTAACCCGGAAATATGTACTGTTTTCAACTTCCGTTCATTCTGTTGACATGTGCGTTCTCGGTAGCTAACTGAAATATGCTTCAACTTAGATTTCTTACGAAATGTTGACAATTCTGCCCTCAGCATGGATATACCGTCACGTTAAAATAGACACAACGCAGCTTCGCTGTTGGCTATGGAATATCGTGAATACGATAAGAGATTTCCAAAAAATGTGGTTTTCAATTTGCCACACATTTCTACATGATCTCCAACTTAGGATCGAAATTTGATTAAACTGAGTAAACTACTGTATTTATGTCAGTACATAATTTTTTGCAAATTGCTTAGCCATAGAGTATCTCTCGTTCTCTCAAAATACTTTGACTTGAGAACACTTTGACTTATCTTAAGGACTCTTGTCAAGACAAATACATTTTACAGCTAAATTTGCTTGTTTTTAGTACCTATTTTCTTGACACACTGGCAGACAAATGTGCTTGATTTCAGGATGAGACGTCTTAAAAGAAATCAAACTCCTTTTAAATTAAGTCATATGATGAGTCTCTTTATACTGAAAACAATAGCAACTAAAAATGTTTGTATCTTGATATAAGATTAATAAGACTTGAGATTTGACTAGATAAGCAGTTTTTGCAGTGTACAATGACCAAGACAACTTAGATAAACTATCTGAACAACTCCACTGACCACTTCTGCATAATTACATGGAGTGCTGAAATGTACACTTTTGTTTACCGTATCTGAAGTGAAACTCTGCAAATATGCTTTGTGGTTGGGAACTTATTGCAGTATCATCATAAGCATGAAATAGGCTAAAGCACAAATATTTCCATCCATAGATCCAAAATTAAGCAAGTCTAACCTCTGACTGTCTCTCAAACTGTACCAGATTGATGCATTTAAACGTTAAAATATACAAATGTGTTTTCAAGGGGAGTGTGGCCCCCTGGAACAAATCAAAGGAACGCAGGTTCAGCCAATAACCAAACATTTTTATTAGTGTGCTTGCAAAAGCACACTATTGTTCTCCGTGCGTTTCATATACTTATTATTTATCTCAAGTCAAACTTTTGTCTCCCTATCTTGTCCTAGGGATTTAGAGCTAGAGACGCCGTTCCACCTCTCACGCGTCGGTCCTGATGCGAGGATGGTGGCTTGTATACAGCTTTTTGATACGCCTTGTCGTTCTCCCGTTATTCCAGTTTTTCCGGTCGATTTTTTCCCATAGGAATGAATGGAAAAGTGATTTTTGAGCGCTGATGCCCACACATTTTTCCACCTGTAGCCCAAACCGTAAGACATAAAGTCATGAAATTTGGTACGCTGATAGAGGAGACTACCTTGATTGACACCACCAGGTTTCATGCTCGCCACTCTCACGCTCTAGCGCCACCAACTGGTCAAAGTTGGAAAACGCGTTCATGCCCGTAACGTTTGATCCGTATGGCCGATTTTGATAAAACTTATACCGTTGGAATCCTCTGACTCAGCTGATTCCAACGCACTATGTGACGTCATTTTCCGCCATGATGGATTTTCCACCATTTTGAATTTTGTCCAAAGTCAAAGTAAAGCAACTCTGGCCGCATAGTTCCTCCGATCGTCATGAAACTTGGCACGCGTGATCTACAGACCAAGGCGGATCAACCGCCTTGATTTCGCCTTCATACGTCCAAGCGTTCGCCTGTGACAACCAATTAAATTCAGCGAGCGAAGCCGCCAAACAGGAAGTGTGCCTATCTTGGAAATACTGTGACGTATGAAAGCCATATTTGGTGGGATGACTTGAGACCCCATCCAAAGCACCCTCAATAAATTTGGTGTTATTCAGTCTGTCGATGGCTCTATAATTAGCAAAAACGTGTGTGTTGGCGAATGTATACTATTAAGCAGAATAGCTCATCTATCTTAAATTGCTTAGGTCATGCAGAAATGACATTTCAGAGTGATTTAAGATACAATGTTGATATTTTTAAAAAAAAATCAAATCGAGGCCATTCTTGTAAAACATATTGGTGTAATTCTCACAGCACTATGGAGTCATTCCATGTATTTTCATACCTTCATTATGGAATGGTAGTTAACTTCCACTGTTCAATTGGTCATTGGATGACATGGATTGTCCGCGACGGCACAATGTGGGTGTGATTCTAGGAAGGTCCGCATCGGGGTGTCTCATCCTGAAACTGGTAGATCTAAGCAATGCCATGGCCCCAAGGGCAAGTACGGACTTACGCGCTGTTAGGTGTTACTTGTGTTCATTTGGTATATATACTCGACAATCACACGATGTTTCATACTGACGGTGTGTTTTGGATGATTTGTATTGACCTGAGCATTCTGGGCAAATTCGGCGAAATACCGGAAGTAGAGCGGTCGCCCTGTCTGAGGATTTTAAGTTTCGTTTTCTGTTGTGATGATGAGCAGACGGCTGTGCACAAAAAACATAGATAATTAATTATTTAATAACAATTCTAGGTTCAATGAATTACATCCAACACAAAGTGTTATAGAAAGTATTACTGTGTGTTTCATTTAACTATTGTTCATAGTAAATATTTAATTAATTTAGGCTATGGGTGGTATTGGTGAATTATTACCACACAGTTACTATCTAAAACTACGTAATCCTTAATTGAGATTTCATTGAAAGTGATAGGTTGAACTTTTAAAAAGGGGTTTTAAAAACTGTTTTTGTACTTTCATTTTATTATGTCATAGCCTACTGAACTGAATTCTAAGAGTTAAAAACAAAGGATAAAATAAATGTTTTGTGATGCTTGCATTGCATAGTATTTAATTTAGGATAAGCTATATTAAAGCAGTTAGAAGTAACAGTAGTCACTTGACATTTCTGAGGATTTGCATATTTCCACCAGGGCAGTGGTAAAGACATTCTTCAGTGGAGGCACCACACAGTTAATCACGCTATCAACATCTTCTTACCTTTTCTTCTGTTATTACTATTCTTTAACTTTATGGTAGACAGTGAGTCCAGCAAATTGAGAACCTAGGATCCTGTTTATGTTTATGAATGTGACTATGTGTATAGTAGCCTATATGTTGAGACATAAGGGTGGAAAAATAGGTTACATTTATATAATGCAAATGATTAAGTTAACAATGTCATTGAATATGTTGTACAAACAAGAAGAGCGAAATGGTAAACTTTTAAGAAATCATCATCCACATCATAGTTTGACGCTGTGTGGGGGTTATGGACTTGACAGTTTTGCATGGAATTGCTCATACAGTATATACATATATATATACAGTGCCTATAGAAAGTTATCATACCCTTTTGAAATAGTTACTTTTTTTGTCTTACAGCCTGAAATCAAAACCCATTTAAAAAAAAAACTTTTTTTCACCATACCTAGTGTGAAGCATGGTGGGGGCAACATTATGTTGTGGGGATGTTTCTTTTCAGCGGGAACTGGGCAATTGGTCAGGATAGAAGGGAAAATGGATGCTGCCAAGTACACCCACATTCTTAAGGAAAACCTGCGTCCCTCTCCTAGACAGCTGAGGATGGGGAGGTCATTCGCCTTCCAACACGACAATAATCCTAAACATACTGCCAAAAGAACAAAGCAGTGGCTTAAGGATAGGATGGTGAATATCCTTGAGTGGCAAAGTCAGAGCCCTGACTTAAATACTATAGAAAATATGTGGATTGACTTGAAGAGAGCAGTCCATCGCCATTCCCTACAGAATTTGACTAAATGTTAACATTTCTGTACGGAAAATTGGGCAAATATTCCCCTATCTAGGTGTGCAAAGCTATAATAGAGACATATCCAAACAGATTGATGGCTGTAATGAAAGCAAAAGGAAGCTTTACAAAGTATTAAGTCAGGGGTATGATGACTTTTCCAACCCTGTTATTCTAGTTTTTCATTTTTTATTAATTTTCAGAACTGTTTACTTTTTTTTCCATTATTTTGATGTTGTACAGCTAAATTTGTTAATAAAACTGGAAAAGATTTTTTTTTAAATGGGTTTTGATTACAGGCTGTAAGACAAAAAAAGTAACTATTTCAAAAGGGTATGATGACTTTCTATAGGCACTGTATGTATATGTGTGTGTGTGTGTGTGTGTGTGTGTGTGTGTGTGTCTGTGTGTGTGTGTGTGTGTGTGTGTGTGTGTGTGTGTGTGTGTGTGTGTGTGTGCCTTGTTGCCGGTGTACAGTATTTCTGAATCTGAATATGGACAGGAAATGGCATAGCTTTTATCACATGCAACCAATCCAAAATCGATTTCATATTAGGGATGTTAACCGGTGACTGTTTGACCGATGGTTGACCGTATCCACGTTAACCGACCAAAGTTGTCGCTAGTCGGTTAACAAAAAAAAAAGAGAGGCATCTTTAAATTAGCCTAAAGACAGTGGACTAAACGTTACTACAGCTAGCCATCTCATTCCAAGAAGATCTTTTTTTCGTGAAGTTAACAAATTATCCCTCACACTCAATTTTTCATAACTCGCCTGCTTGTAGGATAGGCTACGTAATAAACCAATAAAAACATTTGGCACGAGGTCACAGCGGTGGCCGGTGCGTCTTTTGCAATCTGGAAGTGCGCTGTTTTATCCATTGGTTTTATCGTGTTGCAGTCTAGGCAACTTTCCGCATAAGATGGGCTTAGATTTGGAAAGACATTACATCTACATTTCAGGAAGGGTCATCAATGGTAACAGATAAGGTAATGATCATCTTTCGTTATTATTGTTAGCACTTCCTCAAACTAAACTGGCGCTGTAGGGGATTTAAAAAAGTGACGTGAGTGAAAGGGCGGCGCCGGGGCTGTGTGTAGCCTATGAGCGGGGGACAGAGAGATGAGAGTTGGGAAATTGCGTGGCTGTTATTTCAAATAGCATAATTTATTTTAAACGAACCGGTTAACCGGTTTCAACCGGCTAATGAGCCTCGGTGGTCGGTCAAGAAAATTTGTAGTTTTCGCCATCCCTATTTCATATTCAGACACGTTAACCAGTAACAGCCTGGTTGCTTTGACATATCAACACCAAATTTGATCCTATTACACCATTTGAACAGGTGAGTCGTCCTATTTATTCTACCATCAATTTGAGGCTATAACACATTGCAACTTACTCAACAGTGAGTAAACAGCAGATGTTCCCGCAATACTCCTAACATTACTCGTATTTGTTCTAGAAACATGCCTAGTTCCTTAGGCTCCTTCCTTCTTTCACTGGTTACGTGTTTCATGCTGGCTACACGTGAACAACTCATACATAATTCAACACAAGGTCTACAGACCTTAGAGGTGTACATTTCATTTCCATACATCAAAGCATTCGCCCATGGCAGCCAATCAAATTCGATGGCGAAGCCTCCAAACAGGAAGTGAGGTCAAATCTCGGAAACGCTTTGAGGTGTCAAGACCATATTTGGTGGGACGATTTTGGACACAATCCAAAGTAGCCTTAGTAAATTTGGTGTAATTTGGCCACTAGGGGGCGTCGCAATTAGCAAAAATGCATCTTGTCTCATATCTCTTTACATCTTTGGGATGACATCCACATTTTTACATTGGAGGTGCTCTGGGACATACCACTGATGAACCTAGGCAACCCGTCACGTCAGTGTAAGAATTTGGCAATCGAGGGTAACGCCGCCAAACTCGAAGCAGCTTTGCGTCTTGGCCAAACTTTAGCGTTTTGACCTGAGGGCGAGCGGTCGCGTCTCCTGCCGGAGCGCTTTCGCGGAGCGTCGGAGCAAGCACACTTCGCACTTTCCCACCGGGAAATGCATTCTAGTTTATATTTGTATTTTCTTTGGTAAGGATTACAATTTATGTAAATAAGTGGTTCTCATTCTTTAGAATGGCGGTGGTGCTTGTAGATCCCTAATGTTCATTTAACTCGGGTACCCTCCCAACACCGAGAACTATACTGATGGTATGAAATGGTATATATTTTTTATTATTCTGCTGTACAGTAATGATACTGAATGAGCCAAACAAAACAGATACGCAGCAAAATCCTGGTTGGCCCCACCAAAAGTTTTTTTTTTTTTTTTAAAGTTGGCAGCTCTATATTAACTTCAGGATTTGTGCCTTTATATTCTGCTAATAAGCACTAAAACTATGTAAGGGATAATGGACGACACGCCGTTCAATTATACAAAGTTAATGCACGTTAGATGGTAAAACGGCCCGACGCAAAGCCGAAGGATTCTGTTAACGAAAGATGGCTATTTGTCTTCCATTGCCACCCAACTAGCTAAAAGCCACCTCCGTCATATGGTAAATGTTACTATTTTCTGAGCGTCTGTATGACGTGGAATAAATCTGGGGTGATGTATCGCAAGTCAGTATCGGCAACCCAGTATCACAACGATTCACTGTACTGTCACGTTTGGCTAATCTATTATTTGTGCTGGGGTTGGAGGAGCAGGTTGGTAGGCGGACAGTTGGTAAGAGCTTTGTTTTATATGTAGGACTCTGAGCAAGCTACTGACAAGGTTTGGTGCTGTTTTGAACAATATTACTGGTTTTAAAAAAAATTGAGAGCTGATTTTGGCAACCACTGGATTCTGGAACCTCAGAGCCCTCTTATAACTTCTAGCATGGTTGCCAGCTATTATCAAAGAATGGCATGAAAATAGAGCCCCCCAAAAAGACAAACCATAAAATCTATTGTTTTGACCTTTTGACCTTCAAATTTGATCTGAAATCATGAATATGATTTTGGCAACCACTGGATTCTGGAACCTCAGAGCTAGGGTTGGGTATCGAGAATCGAGAATCGATGGGAACCGGGACTAGCTTTCTAATTCTCCCGGAATCGTTCAAAAGTTTAAATTTCAATTCCTAGTATCGATTCCCAGTCCGCGAACTGGAAGAAGAAGCCACTAAACACCAACGAAGAAGGTGTTTGCATTAACCGAGCTGAGGCAACAAGACAAAAGTTCATAGATTTGATATTTATATTGTAGTTGAAAACAGCCCTGTGAGAAATTTATAGTAAAGTTCATAAAAAGTAAAATTGATGGAGAAGATCAGACTATGTCATTCAGAGAGACAGTTGGTTAGGTAGCTCATTTAAAATATCCAAACTTTTTTGACCCTGCCTCTTACAAGAATCGGAATCGAGAATCGTTTGGAACCGGAATCGAAACAAGGAATCGAAATCGGAGTGGGAATATGTCCTTAGCAATAAAACAATGGGCAAATGTTTTACCAGTAACATTTGCCTTTGACAACAAGTTACTCCAGGTAAATTGTCTTCCAAACAAACTTTCAGTACACATACAATGTTGCCAATGCCTCGTTTTCAATATTAACAACCTAATTACACTATCGACGTGTGGAGCTCTTGTTAGCCTTGTGGGCTAAGAGAAGCGATTTATGTGCAGTTTGAGACATGTCTGGTTGCTAGCACAAATAGCGCTATAGAAGAATCTGTGTCCTATAAATCTAACTTATAATCCTTCACATAAACAATTGCATCTAAATAGGAGCTCACTTTCTCATAACAAACAATAGAAGTATATATATACAAAATCTTTCTTTCATTTAAAAATGTAAGTCCACACATGATAATGTCAATGTATCTTGGAGCAGTCAAATGTGATGCCGAGCAACACCATCACATCTAGACTTACAGTATGTGGGTTATTAGTGAGTGAGTTGTTTAACGAGCTATTACCTCCGCCAAGGAGGTTATGTTTTCATCGGGGTTTGTTTGTTTGTTCGTTTGTCTGTCTGTTTGTCTGTTCACAAGATAACTCAAAAAGTTCTGGATAGATTTTAGTGAAATTTTCAGGGAAGGTCTGAAATGACCCAAGGAAGAAACAATTTTAATGGGAGTGATCCGTATCACCGTCTTGATCCTGGAGGCAGTTATGTTTTCGCTCGTTTTCGTAATCTCAATGTCAGAGGAATCTGTCACCAACCTGCATTTGCAGAACATCTGGAAGGATAATGGTAAGCTTGACTGTTTTTTTTCTTCTGACTTGGCACAGTGGTCTTTGAACCAAAATTAATGGGGAACAAAGATGAATACACATTATAGTACACAGTCCTACAATATGAGCTACACTGGAAAAGTTTACCAAGATGTAGGTTTGTGCAATTACGACAAAGCTTCATCAGGATCTGTCATTTACTGAGAAACATTCTCCCTTCTACCCAGTCAGCAGTTACAGAACACTACCTCAATCTCATGGCCAACAAAGACTCCATGGGCAGGATATCCTCCAGTGGTAGACTCTCCTCAACATGTTCAAAGTTCTGTCATACCACGTTGAGCCCCTCACAAATCCATATGTGAAATGGCAGCTGCATACTTCGGAGTTGTAGCTGGGTGCCCTGATTGCACTTCTGGTTGGAGGAAAATAAATAGTTACTCATACTGTGATGTACACATGGCTTAAGCATGATAAAAGCACAACAACTGAGGTGATTTCCATAACTGTTACAATGAGTATTCATCATGTAAATCAAATCATATGTATGTTTTGTGATATGCGTGGCCAGGCCGAACCCAATCTGTCTGGGGGAGGACCATGCTTGCTTGTAGGCATCTGAGCTACCCTTGACAGCACTAACCTCAACACCTGTTCCTTTCAAATAGTCCTGCTGGACTCTAACGTGTAACCTCTCGGCGAGGTTTTTGTTGCATGTCGGGCACTTCATAGCATGTGCTTTTGTCCTATCCCTACATCTACCATGGGTGCAGAACAGGGTGACCTGCCTGGTGTCAGTCTGTATTCCTCCCTCTGTTGGGCTTCATCAAAACAACCCCTGTCCCTTACAAAGGGCAAGTTGGGAAAGGTGTGTGTGTGTGTGTGTGGGGGGGGGGGGTTGTCAGACAGTCAGAGGCATTTCCAGGAGTGGCTTCATCAGTAGGCGGTAACCGTCTCTGATAGTCATGTGCATATCTTCGTGAAACCAGTTCAGTTTTAATTTACAGTGACACTTCGACGTATTGTTCGTTATGTTTGTAACATAGTAATGCAGCAAGGCATATACCTTTCCACAAAAATACTGTATTTTGTTTGCTATGAAATCGAATACATTAGCTAATGTTAGTAACAGCAGAGAACTGAAACGGTAACGTTAGGCTATAGCTTATTTGTATGTCGCTTTGGACAAAGGCGTCTGCTAAATAACTATAACTATAACCATAACCATAACCATAACACAATGAACTTCTCGTCATGAGTTACTTCAGAATAGTCATGCAGTTAAACTATCCACAATTGCTACAGTTTATACAAAGACATAGGTTTGTACAGGGTAGATTGTTTTTTTGCAGGAGCAGTTGCCACCCACACATTGAAGGGCTTTGCATTGGCAGCAAAACAGGTTTTGGTGCTGGGGGCAGTGTCAACTATCTTGTATTCCTTTTATTATATTATTATGTTGAATCTGTGCATCTTTCAGTGATCAGTGTAAATCTTCAACCTTATATTTATCTAGATAACACACAGTACTTATTAGAGATGACATCAACCAAGGTCCAAGATGTGACTTCACGCTCACTTCCCCAACACCTATGCTGTCAGCTACGTTGTTTACTTTCTGTTGTCAAGGGAACGCAACAAATTTCAATGGGATTTCTGTAGTAGTCTGAATTTGCCTGTTTAAAACAGTGAGCATTTAAAACGATTTTTTCATCAAATGTGCGCGAATCAAAGTTGGAAACAATGTCCGTAGTGGTCAGGTTTTTTTTAAAAATGTCATTAGCAAAAAAATCGTACACAGCGGATGGGAATTCACGAAATTCACAATATCAAGGCTCGGCCCACTAGCCTGACTCTCGCCAGACCCTTGTAGTTCCGCCATGCTCCACCAGAGGCGTTTCGCTGAGCTCCACACAAGGGTCTGGACGCGAGGGCAATCCAAACTCGTTCCAGTGATCAAAAAATGATCAACCAATCAGGAGCGCCGAAGCGAGTGTTTGATTCAAATAACAATGGCGGCACGCAGCGAGGAGTCTTGTGCTGACATTGATTCTGCTATTTCAACCGTTTTGTCGAATCTATCGAGTATTCATTCTTTAAAAGATTAACAGAGAATAGGTTTGAAGACATTTATTGGTGGCAAGGATGTTTGTACTCTTCTTCCGACCAGGTTTGGCAAGAGCTTGAAGAAGCCTAGCACGTCATTCAAGATAACAGGCAAGTGGTTTATCAAATCACATGCGAGGATGTTTTACAAGGACCCGCCTTCATAAATACATCTCCTATCGAGAAGTCCCAGGCTATGTCCAGAAGTCAAGCGTACACGCTGGGTAGTACCTTCTTCCCAGTAGCGTATTAGTTAGCTTGCTCCTCAGTATGCGTCCCTACCTACATTTGGACAGCACTAACTAGTTGGCGTCACCTGACTCGGGGAGGGGGGTGTGTTGACGATTTGCATGACGTGTGGAGCTTGACCTGCGCTGCGCAATGGATTATGGGATATCTGAGGGCAAAAAAGATGCATCGATGCACGCTTGGAAATCACGCCAAACGAAGTACCCAACTAGTGAGAGCAGTCTATCGGACAGTCTATTCTGACGTAACTTCCGGAAAATGCACACTGCCCAGCGTGCACACTGATGTTTCAGACACAGCCCCAGATCCTTGTGTGAAGCAGACAGCAAACTACAGGATCTGGCGAAAGTCAGGTTATCGGCCCACCGCCTACAGAGTGTCCTTTGCCTTCTTGTAAAGAATCTGCAAAATTGGGATCGCTCCTTCCCTGTGCCCCAACCAGGTCAAAGAACAACTGACACTCCACAGACCTGGGTGCCCCTCCACACACTTGTGGGGCAGCCGTGGTGTACTGGTTAGCATATCGGGCTTGTAACCGGAGGGTTGCCGGTTCGATCCCCGACCAGTCCACAACGGCTGAAGTGCCCTTGAGCAAGGCACCTAACCCCTCACTGCTCCCCGAGCGCCGCTGGTTGGGCAGGCAGCTCACTGCTCTGGGTTGTGTGATTCACCTCACTGTGTGTTCACTGTGTGCTGTGTGTTCACTAATTCGGTTAAATTGGGTTAAATGCAGAGAACTGAATTTCCCTCACGGGATCAAAAAAGTATATATTCTATTCTTCTTTTTCTTGTAACCCAAGGCCTCCAACTCCTTTATTCAACATAAAAGGAAAGGATCAGTTAAGTTTTGAAAAGATTGAGGCACTCCTGTATGTCATCAAAAAGCCTTTGGGGCTTTTCTATTAATTCCATAATGTGTATGACAATGTTTGTTTAGTGAATACTTTTATTTACATGCATGTTACATATGCATATGCATATTTGTTGATTCTTTGGTCTGTATGCACACACGTGTGCCCTACGGGTTTTGAGCTTTATGTCAAATTACTTTCAGAGTATATCATTTGTCATCCCTCTTTCAAAATGGTCCTTTATACGACCGGTTATGTGAAGCATAATGTGGGGGTATTATTTTTGTTGTAGATTTGGAGAGGAGGGGAATAGATCATGTGACTCATCTAACCTCTCTACCTGTTGGACACATCTGTATTTGTCTGCCATGCCTTTATGACTTTCATTTGAAAATGCGTAGCCATCTGGCCAGTGCTCCAGTGCTCCATTGTATCTTTAGAAAACCAGTCATGTTTTTGAATAGTCGTGCATCATTCCCTCAGTTTGCCTTGAGAAATTCCTGAGAAATACGGATTTCAATGAAACCCATGAATAGGACTAACTGCTTTCAATGATGTAAAATGATTATTTTTACATCATTGAAAGCAGGAAGTCCAACATTGAAATCCGTATTTCTCCCATCTCAAGGCAAACTGAGGGAATGATGCACGACCATTCAAAAACATGACTGGTTTTCTAAAGATACAAAGCGTAATGCTAATCGGTGAAGTGTCCTTTTAAGGCTTTATGACTTCACACAGAAGTGAATACTTTGGGCTGGCGGTGACAGATGTCTGATGTGAAAGCAAAAAGGATAAATCATAATGCAGGTAGGCTACCTTCCTCTTGCTGGGGAGGTCAAATGTCTGGTGGACACTTGCATCCCTTCAGCCTCCCTTCAGAGCTGCCCTGACAGCACCTGTTCCCTTCAAATAGCCGTGAAGGACATGTGGTGGAACGTGAAACATCTCTGGGGTTTCTGTTGCATGTCTGGCACTTCATAGTACCAGCATGTGTTTTTTCCCCATACCATACGGTTCTGTCTTTAGCACCACCGAGTGAGCAAAGGGATTTGCAGACCCATTGACTGAATGAATGGTCAAATAATTTGTTAGCCTAGATTAGAAGACTCAAGTTCAAGTAATGTAATAAAAGGATTTATCAGTAATTCAATTGTGCGCAAGAGCCAATTCAACTCTGAAGAATAAATGTAACAGTAATAATTAAAAAGGTATAACAAAAACACTTAAGTTAACTTCGCATAGCAATTTTACATGCAGCACCACACCTACATACTTTGAATATTGTCTTATTTCTGTAGTCTGCTTCACAACGTAGTCGTTTATCACATCACGTAGGCTATCATTTAACACAGAGAAGTTTTTTGTTTCAGAATAAATGCTGAAGAAACATGAATTGTGTTGGATAATTGCAAGGCTTTTTCTCGAGCTTTTTTCACGAGGTGGAGGTGGCATGACTTACCATGCTACGAATTGTATTCTTTGAGGTCTGTCATCACACAAACCTCTAAGATGTCTTCTTAATTACACGCTTAATTCACAGTCCATTTTTCTCATATTTACCTTATCCACAAGCGCTGCGCTATCGTTAAACCTCTAATTTAGGACCGTGAAGCATAGACCTAAAAGAAAAGAGTAAAGACTTCAGTAAGACCAGAGAGGGTTTCACAGCCGTAATTCAGTTATAAACAGCGCCCTCTGTTGGATTTAAGTATATTACAAGTACTAGGCATAGGCTAGAATGGGTACATAAAGAAAGAATCACATCTTCACCCCCAATGTATTTATCTACTTGTCC
The DNA here is from genome assembly GCF_963854185.1 of Sardina pilchardus. Lineage (NCBI taxonomy): Eukaryota > Metazoa > Chordata > Actinopteri > Clupeiformes > Clupeidae > Sardina > Sardina pilchardus. The sequence goes on along the minus strand of NC_084996.1, from coordinate 4,055,148 downwards.
ATTGAAAAAGTAGACGCCTGTTCTAGATCTGAACAACAGACAGGGCTTAATATCCATACCGTGTTTGATTACTTTGATATTGGTTACTTTTTCACAACGCATCTCATGGGAACCAATCGGAACCTTCTATCTACAGTAAGGTGAAGTTCCACACGGTGGTATTTTGTTGTAACACTCATTTCATATGATACCAAAATCGAGCATGTCAACCAACATATTCACCTTTCAGGATTACAAATCCACACCGGATCCAATATATGAAGTAAACGTAGAATGCTTGCAGCCATCACCTGTTCCAATAATTATAGATAATGGTTCATTTCAAACCCGGGCAGGATGGGCGTGCGACGAACTTTTGTCTCCAAGACTTCAATTCAAATCCGTGGCGGCCCGAAGCCGAGGGGCTGCGAGGAGTGAGACTCAGATTGGCAATGATATCCCAAATCTGGAACCGCTCCGATGGCTTCTAAAAAGTCAATTTGATCGCAATGCTGTCGTCAATTTTGAAATCCAAGAGCTGATGTTCGACTATGTGTTTATGCATCTAGGTATCGCCACAGAGGTAAGTGAAGTTAATACTTCCGCCGTAAAGGCTGCTTAGACAGTCGCCTGCTTTCCCTATTGTTTCCAAAGTGTAGGCTTCTTGCTGAAAGCAGAATTGTTTATATTTCTACCAAGGGCTGTGTGGAGCACCCCGTGGTTCTGACTGAGGCTCCCTGCAACCCGCTGCACTGCCGACAGATGATGTCAGAACTTCTCTTCGAGTGCTATGGTGTTCCACAAGTCAGCTATGGCATTGACAGCTTGTTTAGCTTCTACTTGAACAATAGGCAACGCAGTGTGGATACCTCGCACACAGGACTCGTCATCTCCTCTGGTTATTACTGTTCTCACGTTCTTCCAGTCATCAATGGCAGGTAGGTGTTTGACTGCCAGAGGTGGAAAAGTCCAGCTCTGAAAGTCCAAACATGCATTGGTTCTACCTACTGATCTCACCAATTAGCTGCTCTCCCTGGCTGAAGAGTTGTGCTAAAATAATCAGCTGGTTGAATGTTTGGCACAGATATGTGGTAGGATTTTTACTTTCTTAAGCTGGACTTTTCCACCTCTGTTGACTACTAGGCTACTACTATGGATTTGACAGTCTCTTTCTCACTTTGTGTTATATTTTCTCTATAGTTCTATACTTGTATAGGCCTATGTGTCACTGACCACTTCATTCCACTTCATTTTTGCGCGTGTTAGACTGGATGCAGTCAATTCCAAGCGGGTGAATGTGGGAGGAAGCCAGGCTGCCAGTTACCTCCAGCGCCTGTTGCAGCTGAAGTATCCGGGTCAGCAGCCTGCCCTCACTCTCAGTCGAATGGAGGAGCTTCTGCATCAGCACAGCTACGTCGCTTCAGACTACCAACAAGGTAAGCGGTATGCTCTCTGCGGTATGCTGTGCTCTGTGTGGGTAACAACAACTGATTACACACAAGAGTCCAATTGTCAGGTTGGTCACTTTGAACTACATTTCAATTCAGGATGCATCGTGAAGGCAACATGGCTTCACTGAAGATTAGTCTTTTTGTAAATGAAGCTTGCCGCCTCCTACCCAATGCACTCCGTCCTCATCTGGAAGTGATGACTCTGAACCCAAGATGGCCGCCACCATGTGCTCCCTGTGACACTGGCTTCATGAATCCAATTCAGATCTTTCCAATCATCTCATCTCTTTCTAAGTATTGCCAATTTTTGACTTTATTTGTCAGTGTTTGGTTCTTTCCCTGCATATGGTGAACCTCGTCAATTCCATCTACAAGTTTAGAGGCAACTGTCTAAGTGGAAGCTTTCGGGCCACAGGCTTATCTGTTTCTGGCCTGTCTGCAGATAACATGCCCATAACAACAACCTTCCTAGTTCATCAGTAAGATACATTCTCTTTTCAACACTGTCGACTAATCTGCATAAGTCTGTAAAAATGGCTGAGTTACATCCAGTCCAAGAAAAGGAGCCCTGGAATGTGGTGGCTGGGCGCAATTTACCAAAGGAAGTAGTCCTGCCCATCTTCATTATGGAAAGGGAAATCCTATCTAAGGATGAGTCTATCAAGAATCCTGTGCGAGAAGGCGAGATCTTTCATTGCCTCATACAGGAGGTTTACCCTTATCACCTCAGGTCAATCCAAAGAGTTGGTGCACTCTGGCGAATTTACCTGCATGATAGGGATGCAAGAGCTAAACTCCTTATGAGAGGAATCTCTGTTCGTGGCAAGCATATTCACCTCAAAGAGGACAATCCCTTCAGCCTGAAATCACGTATGGCCGATCTAAATGCAGTTCAGATCACCATCAAAGAGCTACCTGAAACTGCTGATGACAGTGTTGTGCTTGAGTTCCTGAGTCAGAGAGGGTGCAAGACTGTCAGCAAGGTCATGAGACGCATGATCCGCTACAACAACCAGCTGACTAACTGCTCTAACGGAGACCGGATGGTTTATATAGAAGCCATGCCCCCCAAACACATCTCCCGGTCTGTGAAAATGGGCTCACACTGGGCAAAGATCTTCTACTATGGACAGGCTAACATCCAACAGCACGAAAAGACCCATGATAGAACAAATGAACCTAATTACAGTCCTGCCACCCAAGAGTCAATTAGGGTTATAGAGGACACCTTCAGCTTGTATGTGGGAAAAGAATCCTTAAACCCTGATTATGTGCCAGAGCGAACCGCGTCTGATGAAGAAGAGCCTGAGATGGTAAAGGAGGTCTTCTCCCAAACCCTGGAGGAAAACGGAAATGAGTCCTCTCCTGAACCTCCTGAGGCTCCAACCCCGACCAAGAAGAAAAACAACCAGAGAAAAAAGAAAAAACAACCCATGGAACCTATTAGAATAAATGAGGGAAGACGGGACACAAATACCAAATGGGACACTAAGACAAACAGACAACGATCTAACTCTTTTGGAAGTTCAGCGAAAGTTGATATATCATCATTTCGATCCTACTTCCTATCAGAAAAAGCCTTACAGGCAAAGAGACCAAGAGATACTAGATCACTAAGTTCTGAATCAAGCATAAAGTCACCAGCCAAGAAGAGGGCTGACACAGTCATTGCTGACACAGTGGATGCTAAGGACCAGGAGCCTACTCAACAGCTGACATGTCAACAACAAGGCTTCTGGGTCCCAACTGAAGCGGGTGCAACACCAGAGATGATGAACAGCCCACTAGGAGAAAATAGTCCGACAGCTCAAGCAATCCAGCATTAGAAGTACCAGAAAACACTATGATTTCTGCGGACAGTTTTGAAAACTCCTGAAGTTACCACTTTAGAGTTATTGGAAGGAATTTGGATTTTTTCATGACCTTATGTAATGTGCTTGTCTACTACTCTTTCATGTGTTTGCATGTATTGTCTGAGTGTGGGGGGATGAGCAGGTGCTATGGCGCTGTGCTTATTTGTGTGGGCATAGTCTCTGCACAAGTCATTGCAAGCTTGAGAAGTAAACTCATGGACATTGAATGCCCAAGACTCTCATACTGCTTACATTACTACTATGAATGGAATTTGCCCATAACTGTTAACTTAACTGTGGAACTTGCATCATTAGTGCATGCCTTAGACTTCTATAATGCCTCTTTTACCTTCTGGTCACTATCCCCAGCAGAAGATCATATGGTCCCTCCTCTTGACCCGTCACCCCTACCTTGCATAGCCCTAATGTACAGTGCTTTGTGTGTGAGTCTATGGGATTTGAACAGTTGAACAATAATGATCATAGCCAGCCTTGTGTTGACTATGTGGAGAGATTAGATTGCTCAAGCTACTCTCCTGACCAGGTGAAACATATTCTTATTAAAAATAATTTCTCTCTTCTCCATGTTAACACTAGAAGTTTGCATAAACATCATGATGACTTGGTTTCCCTTCTGACTACTACCGACTGTGGATTTGATGTGGTGGCCTGTAGTGAGACTTGGCTGAATGAGAGATCACACATAGACTCTTTAGATATTGAGGGATACAGATTAATCAACAAAAATAGATCAGATAAAATTGGAGGTGGTGTCTGTTTATACGTGAGGTCCAAGCTCAATGTTAGAGTGTGTGAGGATTTGATTATCGATGACAGTCTTTCAGACTCATTATTCATTGAGATCAAAATTAGTTGTACCAAAAAATATACAATTGGAGTGGTCTACCGTCCCCCTGATTCAGATTTTAACTTATTCAGGCTGAAACTGGAAGAACTCCTATTTCATTTAAATAGCAACAAAATGGAGTGCATCATACTTGGAGACTATAATATAGATATAGCAAAAAATGATACGATAAAAAATGATTTCATTAACACCCTACACTCATTTGCCTTTTATCCTACGATTAACATCTTTACTAGAGTCACTCAATATACGAAGACTATCATTGATAACATTATAACCAACATTCCTAATAGGAGCTTAACATCTGGTGTAATCATTTCGGACATTGCCGACCATTTTCCTGTACTGCTATCCGTTGATTTAATGACCAAACATTCGACTCCTAACCAGAAAATAAAAGTTAAAATCATAAATGAAAGAACATTAAACCAATTGTGTCAACACCTACAAAATAAAAATTGGGACACTATTTATCATTCCAGTGACCCCGATTCTGCATACAACTCCCTTGTTGATATCATTTCTGATTCTATGCACTGTACCATCCCTGAAAAGAGGGTTGTAAGCAGTATCAAAGTCCATAAGCCATGGCTGACACAGGATATCCTAAAATCTATTAATCACAAAAATAAACTCTACAAATGCTACATAAAAAACCCTAATGATACAAACAAGGATAACTACACCAAATTCAGGAACAAACTCACACATATCCTCCGAAAAAGTAAAAGAGATCATTACACTGACTGCCTCAAACAATCACTGGGTGACTCTAAGAAAACATGGCAGGTCCTTAATAGAGCCCTCGGTAGGGACAAGAAAGATACAGTTCTCCCTGATATTGGTAGCTCATCTGGTCAAGATGCTATTGAACTTGCAAACCAGTTCATTAACCATTTTGCCTCCATCGGAGAGAAGCTAGCTAGCAACATTTTTCCACCCCAGGGAGCGTCCTTTACTCATTATCTATATGGGGAGTATTCCAACTCATTCTTTATGCGCCCAACAGATCATAACGAAATTCGTACGATCATTGGGAACATGAAAAGCTCAAAAACAGCTGGAGCTGATGGAATTAGTAGTATGATCCTTAAGGCTATAATGAATACAATCATAGAGCCACTCACTTACTGTGTGAACCTTTCCCTGTCAAATGGGAGTGTACCGAAGCTTGCAAAAACAGCAAGAATCATTCCAATTTATAAATCAGGAGACAAAAATAACATTAACAACTATAGACCCATATCAATCCTGCCTACACTATCTAAGGTATTTGAAAAGGTAGTGCACAAGAGGTTGAGTGGCTACTTAGAGAAATATAACATACTTGTCCCCTCTCAGTATGGCTTTAAGAAACAAAGCACAACCTGCATGGCGCTTCTTGATCTCTTAGAAAACATCTATCATGCCATTGATAACAACAAACAGGCTATTGGGATATTTTTGGATCTATCCAAAGCATTCGATACCATTGATTTCAATATCTTACTTAGTAAGCTGCAGCACTATGGGATCAGAGGCACAGCATGGAGATGGTTCAAAAGCTACCTCCAGAATAGAGAGCAGTTTGTACTTATAAATGACCATACATCAGTACAGAAAACTGTTAGTCTTGGGGTCCCCCAGGGTTCCATTCTCGGGCCTCTTATGTTCATTCTTTATATCAATGACTTAGTCTATGCTTCTGATGCATTTTATAAAGTGTTATTTGCAGATGATACCAACTTAATCCTGTCTCACAAAAATCTTCCTATGTTGCAGGAAACTGCAAACAAGGAGTTGTTGAAAGTGGACACTTGGTTTAAGTGTAATAAATTATCATTAAATATCAATAAAACAAACTATATTGTATTTCGTTCCACAAAAAATACAAATAATGTGGAAAATCTCTGTCTCTCTATCAATGGTCAACCCATTGAAAGAGTAAAATCAACTACATTTTTGGGTGTAGAAATTGATGAATTTATTACTTTCAAAAGACACATTGACCAACTATTGAATAAACTTTCTAAATATGTTGGACTATTTTTCAAAGCAAGACATTTTCTCCCACTCTCAGCGCTCCTTACACTTTATAAATCCCTGTTTGAGCCCCACATCACCTACTGCAATTTCATCTGGTGCAATACATTTCCTAGTCATCTTTTAAAGTTACAGTCTCTTCAGAAAAAAATTATACGTGCAATATCCTGGTCAAACTACAATGCTCCTACAGCTTCACTGTTCTACTCATATGGTCTCCTCAAGATCCCTGAAATCAATATCTATCACAACGCCTGTGCTATGTATCAGGTAGTACATAACATGAACCCCCGCCTATGTGAGCTTATACCAATCTCTCGTCCACTGCACACATACCACACCAGGAATAAACATATGATAACTGGTAAAGTAAGAAGACTGAAGAGCACTAGCCTTAGCATTGTTTCCAGGGGACCACAGATATGGAACAAGCTTGAAGGCTTTATAAAAATGTCCCAGTCCTTCTTGGCTTTCAAAAAAAATGTTAAGCAGAGGCTGTTATCTTCCTACACTTGATTCTCATTGGTGGTGTGTGAGGGTATCGGTGTTTGTGTGTCTGTACAGTGTGTGTGTACAGTATGTGTGAGTGTGTGTGTGTGTGTGTGTGTGTGTGTGTGTGTGTGTGTGTGTGTGTGTGTGTGTGTGGGGAGGGGGGGGGGGGTGCCTATGGGTTCCCGTTATAAGCATTTCTTGCTTCTTAGGGAAAACCGTTTCATGCTTCTTGTTGTCTTGTTGTTGGATGTTTGCATTGTGTTGTATTGTGCTCTTGTATTGTTTTGTATTTTTAGCATGAATAAACAATAAACAATAAACAAACGATGAGCGATGCGTTTGTGTGCTGTTATTTAGAGCTTGAGAAGTGGCGCAGCCCAGAGTTCTATGAGCAGGAGGTGCATCGCATCCAGCTGCCGTTTTCAGCCAAGCTGGCGGGCGCTGCCGGCGTGGGGTCCGAGGAGCGCCAGGAACGGAGAGCCAATCAGCTGCGGCGACTGCAGGAGATCAACGCCCGACGCAGAGAGGAGAAAATCCAGCAGGATCAGGAGCGTCTCGACTCCCTATTGGCAGTGCAGGTGACGAGACGTTCATTCATTCATTCATACGCACAGACACGTTTTTATCATCATGCCATACACATGGGAATTTATGCCCAATTTCTTTCATACGTCTTTGGACTCGTAGGAGCTGCTGGAGGATGGGCTGGTGGATCAGTACCAGCGGCGGCTGGTTGAGCTGAACATGGACTCCGCTGAGGAGCTCCAGTCCTACATCCACAAGATCGGCATGAACCTGGAGCTCAGTCGCCAGCGCAATCTCCTGCAGGAGGGGCTGGACAGCAGGGCAGAGGTGCGTGTGTGCTATTGGAAGGGAGGAAATAAATAAATATTTCTTTAAAAAAAAGAAACTAATTGGGGGGTATTTGGATGGACATGCATCCAAGTCATCCTTTTTTTAAAAAATAATTTAATTGATGAAACAAGTTTCTGATAGATTAAACCAACTAAGATCTTTGGACTGCACAGAGCCCCATATGAATTTGTTTTACAACAGAAGACTCATATTAATTGGATATTCCCAACACATGTGTGTGGTGTGTGAGTGTACCTCTGTTTGTCATTGTTGTCAGGCATTGGATCTTGATCAGTCGATGGAAGAAGGGGACGGCACAGCTGACACTGATCCTGATTTTGGTGATGAGAACACAGAAGTGGAAAAATCGGTTAATGTTTCCCAGGTGGGTTACACACCCATACAATATAATACAACACAACACCTGCAAATCACAACAGCTCCAACAGCTCAAGACGTAAATGTGAGATTGTCCATCCCGTATGCTTGAGGTAGAGCAGGGGATCAGGATTTGGGGTTTAGCTTCAGGTAGTTGGCATCGAAATTGGGCGCCACCATCTGTAAAAAATGATGTTCCACAGGTGCTCACTTCCAGGCATGTTTTCACATGGTGCGTTCAGGACATCTGGGAATATTAGGGACCGCTCTCGTGATTATTTCGTGATTACCAGTGCTCATGTGCTTTGCCGTCGGAATGTGTGAAAAACATGGACACCACAACAAAGGTTAAAACATGCGCTCATTAATCAACATAGTTTGCCTTTGTGGAGCAGTGGATGTTCCCATGAGCTGTCAGTTTCCAAAACTGGAAGAATCGATCAATCAGCATGGCTAATAGGCTGGGTAAACCCTGCCTGAACTTCCGGGGAATCTTAAAAGATTGGGCTTAGTATGGTGAAAACCAGAATACATGGCTGATCTAATTTGTTGCTATCAGTAATGTGGCAGCTAACTGGCTTGTTTGTCAAAATGTGACCGGAAATGGATGCTCATGGGCCACCATTTTTAAGGCCATTGAAGCAAATGAGTCCAGTTTACATGATGCTTCCACAAGGTGGAGTCGCTTAAAAACAAATCACTAACTTATTCATCAGGCGACCTTGGGTGTCTTGAAAGGCGCTTTAAAAAATTAAATGTATTATTATTATTATTATCTTTTTGGACCATACATAATGGAGAAGGTGGCACTATGACTTCCATGATCATGCCTCTATACAATACTTTCTGTATACTAAGTTTCCCTTTCTGTCTCTCTCCCCCCCTCCATCTCTTATTTTATCCTCTCCACATCCTCTGTCTCTCTCTCTCTCTCAGCCTGCATTGAAGTTAGCAGAGTACCACCAGCTGTTTGTGGGCACAGAGCGACTGCGTGCTCCAGAGGTAATTTTCCAGCCGTCAATGATCGGAGAAGATCAGATGGGTCTCATGGAGACCGTGCAGTTTGTGCTGGACAGGTGAGCGTTTACATCAACACCTGAAGGACAAGATTTGCAGGAAATTACTTAGAGACAATGCTAACCAGTTCCCTTTAGTTTACATGAAACTAGTTTTTTCCCCAGATGAAGACAGTTTTGAAGTGTAAACTGTGTAAACATGTAAACCACACCTTGAGAACCACACCTTGAGAGCCACACCTTTGTTCCAATACCCAAGAGAGGATTTTGTGTTGGTGCAGGTACACCCTTGAGCAGCAGGGGGCACTGGTGGAGAATGTCCTTCTCACAGGAGGGAATCTGATGTACCCTGGGTTGCGGGATCGTGTGGAGAGTGGACTACTGGCCATAAGACCATTCCAGTCATACTTTAAGGTAAAACTGAGTGCTAGACTTCTTTCTGACCATGTGCATACAGTTAAGTGAACCTATGTGTTTGGATATTTAAGTAAAAGCTGTAAAATGTCCCACAAAATAAACACTTTGTTTGAATATTCTCACCCAACCACAGCATTATTTGCTTCAGGTGGCCTCTGTAATGTTAGACATCTTGCTTTTTTTTTTTTAAACCTGTGATTAAACACATGATTGTTATAACCATTGAGCACTTAAGCTGAATCAGGTAACCCAACACAACAGTACCACAGACTTGTTCTTGACCATTCTTTACATTCCCAACCCAAAGCTCCATGACAGGGCTTGGTCCTTCACGCATCCATGCTCTAACTCTCTCCCTCTCCCTTGCAGGTGAGGCTAGCATCGCGGCCAGCGCTGGATGCTTGGTACGGAGCTCGCGAGTGGGCTTTGCAGAACCCCCCTGGAGAACAGGGCTGGCTGAGCAAGCAGGACTACGAGGAAAAAGGAGGGGAGTACCTGAGCGAGCACGGTGCCTCAAACGTCTTCATCCCCATGGCCATCAGTCGGCCTACGCAACGAGCGAACGAGGCCGCTCCCGCCTCTGAGCTCACTCTGCCCACGGAGTCGGGACAGGCAACTGGGCCTGGTGCTGTTGCCATGGAGACCACCCCAGAATCTGGTGCTGATGCCTCCCTTTCAGACACCAGAGAGGCATCTTCTAACATACATAGTGACACAGACCCACTTATCTCAACATAGATTCAGCACATGCTCCCGCCTCCCCAATCATTCCTATTGTTTTGGACTGAATGAAAGAAATGTTTCTGCCTAACTGCATCATGTAGGAGTCAAAACACCAGAAAATGAACTCTTCATAGGCCGAGCATGTGTACACCACAGTGTATTTACCAGACTTCCGATAGACTTTGGTTTTAGCAGTTTGTGTGTTTTAATGAATTTGTAAACCATTTGTAATCTGTAATGGGTTTATGCAGAACAATTGTTGTTTGTTTTCTACAATTTGTTGTATACAATGTCCAATTTACCTACCACTTAAATAACAAAGTAGGGATTAATGTGGAAGGAAATTTAGAAATACAGTATAATTAGATCAGGAAAATCTGGACACATGCAAATTATTTCAGTGAGGCAACCATTGTATTCTAGCTTGTTTTAGAGCTAAGAGATCACATGTTGCTACATTTTCTCATGAAGCATATTTAATAAAAAATTACGGCAATACATGTATATTTGACACGGTTCATTCAGTGATACAGTACAGAAGATTACAACATGGATTCCCTTCTTTAAATATGATACAGTAGTAATCAGTCTCAACATTATTATGTTTACAAATGCAATATTGAATTTCCAAAAGGAAAACAAAATGTTAATGTGCTGTGCAAATATAAAAAGACGAAGGAAATAGGTCAAGGTGCTGTCCCCTCACAAACCCATCAAATGACGCCACAATGCCGCGATGGCAAAACTCACCAGCCGATATAGGCAACACTGAGCGGACACAGGTCTCTCTTATCTTGGTCATTAAATAAGTATATTTGCACTTTACAGATGAGTGAGGGGTTAGGGCAACATAAAGTCATGATGTAAGCATGCCTTCTCCAATCAGTGTATTTACTATACACTACGGGTACATTTTTGCCTTTTTTTTTTTTGCATTACAAAAAATAACGAGTATCTAAACGAGTCCTCCTCGGAGCCTTCGACTAGCTTCGATTACATTCAGGTGTGAAGTCCCGCTCTCTGAAGCTGAAGGAAATATCGGAGTTTAGTGGACCTTTGGTCATAGGTACGATTCACATTCTCACAATCAAGTTATTGAGACGGCTATTACTGACCTTTAATTAGACATTTTAGTATTATGCTCCTTAAAACTATGGGGACCCAGAACATCATCATACAGTAGAGATGTCCGCTCACTGTAAATGTGTGAGAAACACTCACTAGGACCATCGTACAGGACATCTGCAGGGGTGAGTGCACTGCCTTCTGAATAAGGCACATCTGGGTCTCACGACGATGCAACAAGAGCAACTTCACTGACTGAGTAGAGCGGCACAATCATGGTTTCACCATAGATTAAGAGAATGCAAGGAATGCTTTTTCAAACACAAAAGCCTACGGTCCACACCTACACACACATACATAGGCAAGCTTACACTCGCACACACTCATAGGACAGCCTATCCACCTAGGCTGAGTACATTAACTACCTACACTTCTTCTGTGATGCATATTCATGTGTAACGCATGTTAGTGCAAAATGGACGGCATGTAAGCAGCACAGATACCATAAAAAAAGACATTCTGAGGCCTCCAAGTACTTTTGTTCCCAGGATGTGTCCCAATACAACGTCTCTCCGAAGGCCTGGGAGACTCAAGGTGAAACCTTTTGTACAGGCTTGTTCCGGACAGTTCATTCTAATGCCATGCGTTTCTCTCATAAGAAGGTTTCCATGTCAGCATGCCTATTTGTACTTGACCTGAATGGCTCTGGCTGGAGGGAAGAGTTATTAAAGGAATGATCGGACTATTTACACTTCACACGATCCCACGCGTTTACAGTGAGATGCCGCCACTTCAGACCACAGCAACAGACAGTGGAGGAAAACAAAAGCCTTAGCGAATGCTGTAACGAACACAGACACAGCAACAAAAAGGCTGCACAAAAACACACATCAATTGTAGATACCTGATCTGCCCAACAGACCATTTTAAAGGAGTGCGGAATAAACTTCATCTCCAGTAGTAATGTACTTTCATGTCTTTTCAAAAAAGAAAAACAAAAAGGTGCAATATCTAAGACTCGAACCCATGTGTGCACTCAGCTCACCCCCAGTACACTTCCCATGATCACATGACTGGCACACACACACACACACACACGCACGCGCGCACACACACACACACACCAAAGGACAGCAGACACTCCACATTTTGCCTACTAACAACGTTCGGAGTTGCACTGTGGTTGAGGCTTGTGCCAGTATTGGTTGGAGAGTGTGGTGATGGAGACCTGAGCAGTCCTCTGGTGGAGCCTCGAGGAGAGTGTCCGCTTGCACAAGCCCTGCACGGATGGACGGACGGACGGACGGACGGACGTTCGGTGTGCGCAGCCTGGGTGGGGGGTGGCGAGGGGGGAGACTGAGTAGGGGCCCACCCCTCTCCTTCACTTGCGAGCCCCCTCGGCACAGTGCTGGAATTGAGCGAAGCTCAGGAACACCTGCTCCAGAGAGATCTGACTCACACAGTAGTCTTCGATGCCATACTTCTCTTTGGCTGCCTCAAGGGTCCCAAAGACCTAAAGACCAAAACACACACGCACACACACACACACACACACACGAACAACAGAAATCTTTTTTAGTCTTTTATTTATTTCATACAAACGATTGCTCAGCTACTTGCTCATAAACTATGACATGTCTAACTGAAAGCAGCGCCTAAGGTAGGACAGACTAGCACATGAGCACACTGCTCAGTCACATCAACACACTGCTGCTATACGTGTGCCATGAGCTCTCTGTTATGCTCTATGTATGTGTCTGACGATGTGCACGCATGAGAGCGAGTATCTCACCTGAGCCCATGTCAAGCTTTTGTCAGTCAAGTGGTAGTGCACCATGCCCTGGTGTTCATCCTTCAATAGGCTCCCTGTACAAACAACAACAACAACAACACAGAGGAGATGCTGATTAGTGACCGTCCACCAAAACAAGTCTCAATCCCACGAGATTCTGCGCTGGTTGTGGTTATGTGCACATTGGTGATCACCAACATTTTGGAAAATAAGGGGTTTTTTTGCTGTTAACAGTCGAGTTCGGCAAGAGAATACATACCCTTCCCTTCTCTGTGTGTGATGACCCAGTCTGACACCATTTGCCTAGCTTAGCACAATTCACTGGAAGTGGGTATTTTATACAGTCTATGGGTTAGACCAGTATAGCTAGCATATGGCTAAAATGGTCTGGTATAACCCACTTCCAGTGAATTATGCTTTAATCAAGATTTAGTGGTGTCAGACTGGGTTACTGAGAAATTATGACATGAAGAAAAGGATATTCCCCTTGAATTTCCCTTTGGGTGTGTGTGTGTGTGTGTGTGTGTGTGTGTGTGTGTGTGTGTGTATGTATGTATCTCTCTCTATAGGCTAGGATAACTGTGTCAGAGTTGGTGGGACACGGTGGCTGCTCGCACCTGGGAATGTGGACTCGATGAACTCTTTGAAGAGCTGCAGCTGTGTCTCCTCCACCTCGCTCTCCAGCCGCACCTTGGCCAGGAGGGTGTAGCCGCTGCCGAACTTGCTCTTCAGGTGCTGCGGACTGCCCAGACACTTCAGCTGGCCGTTCACCATCACGGCCAGACGGGTGCACAGTGCCTCACACTCCTCCATGCTGTGGGGAGGAGGGCAAGAGAGGGGGAGGGAGAGAGAGAGAGACAGAGAGAGAGAGAGAGAGAGAGAGAGAGAGAGAGAGAGAGAGAGTGGTCAACTAAACAGGATGATCACTGAAACCTCTCATCCCACTTTATACACTAATGGCTGTGGTGACTGAGGCTGAGCACCTTTTGCTGTTTATGTGTCAATGGATGTGTCCATAGTACATTTGTTTTATAATGTTTTCTGTTGCCATTCCACTATGTCTTGTATGTCCATTCATTCTGTATAATCTGTTAATCTGTTAGATATGCCGCGTGTGCATATGTATTTGTTGTTCACAACTGCGTGGTGTGTGTCTGACCTGTGTGAAGTGATGATGACAGCTTTGCCAGACTCGCGAGTACGGGTGACAGCATCCCACAACAGTCGCCTGGCAACAGGATCCATGCCCGTTGATGGCTCGTCCAGAAAGATGACTGGTGGGCCACCAATCAGAGCCATCCCAGCACTCAGTTTCCGCTTGTTGCCCCCACTACACACACACACACAGACACAGACACAGACACAGACACAGACACAGACACAGACACACACACACACACACACACACACACACACACACAGTTAGTCTTACAGCTTTTTTCCCCTCATCCACTTGATTCCTTCATTCAACATTACTCTTCCATTTGGGAACGCCTGAGGGGCAAGGACATTCTGATCATTCCATAATCCCCCGCCATCTCCCCCCCCTGCTTTCTCCCTGCTTCTGGAATGTTCCATTACCTGTAGCTGCGGACCAGCTTGTCAGCGTGGGGCTCCAGCAGAAGGGAGCGGAGCACGTTCTCTACGCAGGCCGAGGCGTACTTCTCTGGCACTCCCCTCAGCCTCGCGTACATGCTCAGGGTTTCACGGCCGGTCATGTGATCCAGCACGGCATCGAACTGAGGGCAGTATCCAATTCGCTGCTGAACCTGTACCAAAGCGCACACACAAACACAAATGTGAAGCACAGATGAGATTAAAAATAGTGGCATGTGGTGCAAGCCGCAGCGTTCATACGGTATTACATACGGCTTGTCATAACCGGACACGATGCGGGCGAGCATTAGCGATAGAATCCGTTTCAAATTCTAGAGTCAAGTGTCTAGCATAACTTGATACTCATATTACACTTATTGTTGCATTTTCCTACATTTGCATCAATGAGGGAGAGGGAGAGGGTGAGGGGAGGAAAGACCAGTCGCAAACAGGGAGGTTAGAGGGTGGGAGGGGTGGGAGGGGTGTGTGTGTGTGTGTGTGTGTGTGTGTGTGTGTCGGAGAAACCCAATAAACATTTGGTCAAAAAAAAAAAAAGAAGAATCCGCTTAATTACATTGTTTTCGATTGGAAAGTCCTGACTGAAGCGACGCCAGCAACGCGACGTTTTTGAGAGAACTTTTGTCGGACGCCCTGTTTCTATTTTCTGTTTGTCACTCGCATTGCTCTGCTATTTTGAATGAGAAATATGGAAGCCCGTGACACAACACAACGGCATATTTAACAGATTCAGTGTAGACAGACAACATTGACAGTCGCTCGCTTGGATCCGGTTAGGACCAGGTGTTAATGGCCAAGGGCACATGTGTTTGATTCCCATTCATGGTCATTTCCCGCTCCCATCCCATATCTCTCTCTCCCATTCACTTGCTACTTTTTACAGTGCATGCAAATGCACTGTACTGTTCTTCCTAGACTTCTTATTATTATTCCGCTGATCGATTTTTCTAACCGCAATTTCTCTTCAACCGTTTAACTTAGAAACTTCATTCAAACTCTGTAACGTAGGTCTTCTAATGGATCGGGTTGGTATGACTTTTCAACTTTGTAACTTTTATACTTTTTAAACTATAAATTAAAAACTATTAAAAACTAGAAATGCAATTCCAAGGAATTACCAGTGCATGAAAATGCAAAAAAATGTAGATATGGCTACTAAGGTGTAGCTAGGGTAAACATGGTGGTTGCATAGTTTAAAGAGAGTTGATAGTGTTAAGGTAGACATTTTAAAGCTTAAACATTCCTGTTCTAACTTAACTAATGCTTTCTAACAGGTATTCTAAAATGTTGACTATGCTAACAATGCTAACCAGGTTGATAAGTTAACTTAGCTGATGATTTCTAGCAGTAATGTTAAAAATGCTAACTATGCTAACATTGCTAACTATCTTAACAATGCTAACCATGTTGATTAGCTAACTTAGCTAATCATTTTAGCAGTTGTGTTAAAATGCTAACTATGTTAAGAATGCTAACAATGCTAACTATGCTAACAATGCTAACCAGGTTGATTAGCTAACTAAGCTAATCATTTTTAGCAGTTATGTTAAAAATGCTAACTATGCTAACAATGCTAACCATGCTAACAATGCTAACTTGCTAGTGAGGACTTTTATTTTGAAACAGTAGTTGCTAGGGTATCCATGGTGCCCACTATCAGGAATAAAGAAGTTACTGTAGTATAATCATGTTGGTTGCTATGGAAACTGTAAAAAACGCTTAGTTTTAATGGTTGCTATGTTGGTTGCTAGGTACATGGAGGTTTCATTTAGTTGACTGGAGGCATAGTTGATGATAACTGACAGTTGGAATGGTTGAACAGTTAAATAGTTGAGTAGTTTCAGTGGTTAAATGATTTAATAGTGTATTATTGCAGTGAGGACTTTTATTTTGAAACAGTTGTGGAAAGAGGAAACAGTTAACAGGATATGTAGTCTTCACAGAGAGATTGTATGCTTAAAGCCTGAGAGAGAGAGGGCTGCTGCAGGTGGGGCTGGCCACCTGGCATAAGATTCTAATTGCTCAACGACCCGATTGTGATGTCATAGAGGCCAATGTTAAGTCTATGGGGAAATTTTGAATAGTTTTTATTTAATAGTTCAAAAAGTATAAAAGTTACAAAGTTGAAAAGTCATAGCAACCCGATCCATTAGAATACCTACGTTACAGAGTTTGAATGAAGTTTCTAAGTTAAACGGTTGAAGAGAAATTGCGGTTAGAAAAATCGATCAGCGGAATAATAATAACTAGAAATGCAATTCCAAGGAATTACCAGTGCATGAAAATGCAAAAAAAATTAGATATGGCTACTAAGGTGTAGCTAGGGTAAACATGGTGGTTGCATAGTTTAAAGAGAGTTGATAGTGTTAAGGTAGACATTTTAAAGCTTAAACATTCCTGTTCTAACTTAACTAATAATTTCTAACAGGTATTCTAAAATGTTAACTATGTTAACAATGCTAACCAGGTTGATAAGTTAACTTAGCATTTTTAGCATTACTGCTAGAAATCATCAGCTAACTATGCTAACATTGCTAACTATGTTAACAATGCTAACCACGTTGATTAGCTAACTTAGCTAATCATTTTAGCAGTTGTGCTAAAAATGCTAACAATGCTAACTATGCTAACAATGCTAACCAGGTTGATTAGCTAACTTAGCTAATCATTTTTAGCAGTTACGCTAAAAATGCTAACTATGTTAACAATGCTAACCATGCTAACAATGCTAACTTGCTAGTGAGGACTTTTATTTTGAAACAGTAGTTGCTAGGGTATCCATGGTGCCCACTATCAGGAATAAAGAAGTTACTGTAGTATTATCATGTTGGTTGCTATGGAAACTGTCAAAAACACTTAATTTAAATGGTTGCTATGTTGGTTGCTAGGTACATGGAGGTTTCATTTAGTTGACTGGAGGCATAGTTGATGATAACTGACAGTTGGAATGGTTGAACAGTTAAATAGTTGAGTAGTTTCAGTGGTTAAATGATTTAATAGTGTATTATTGCAGTGAGGACTTTTATTTTGAAACAGTTGTGGACAGAGGAAACAGTTAACAGGATATGTAGTCTTCACAGAGAGATTGTATGCTTAAAGCCTGAGAGAGAGAGGGCTGCTGCAGGTGGGGCTGGCCACCTGGCATAAGATTCTAATTGCTCAACGACCTGATTGTGATGTCATAGAGGCCAATGTTAAGTCTATGGGGAAATTTTTAATAGTTTTTAATTTTTAGTTCAAAAAGTATAAAAGTTACAAAGTTGAAAAATCATAGCAACCCGATCCATTAGAATACCTACGTTACAAAGTTTGAATGAAGTTTCTAAGTTAAACGGTTGAAGAGAAATTGCGGTTAGAAAAAGCTGTCAGCGGAATAATAATAAAGAAAACTAGAAATGCAATTCCAAGGAATTACCAGTGCATGAAAATGCAAAAAAATGTAGATATGGCTACTAAGGTGTAGCTAGGGTAAACATGGTGGTTGCATAGTTTAAAGAGAGTTGATAGTGTTAAGGTAGACATTTTAAAGCTTAAACATTCCTGTTCTAACTTAAAGGAGAATTCCGGTGTGATATTGACTTTAAATGTGTTGAAACATGATACCGAGTGTGAGCGATTGTCTCAGAGCTGATTTCGACCTGTCAGCTGTTCTCCGAAACCCGGCGGGAGCTTAGAAATAGTCAACCAGGTTTTTAACGTTTGTGCCTCGGGCATCGATCTGCCGTGCAAATAAATCACTGTTTTACACCATTAATGAGGCTCAAAGTAGCTCCACACTTTATTGGTAGACTTCTGAGGGCCCTGACATTTAAAACGAGACATCGAGAACTTTGAAAAAGCACTGGTTGTTTACTTACATGACTGTTTATTCAGGCAGTCACTTTCGAAAGTTTACCGGTCGCAGCCATCTTGAATTTAGTCACGTGACTGATTCATGACTAGTGCACGCATAGACATAGCGATTACGTGAACCAGTCACGAATCAGTCACGTGACTAGATTCAAGATGGCTGCTACCGCTAAACTTTCGAAAGTGACTGCCTGAATAAACAGTCATGTAAGTAAACAACCAGTGCTTTTTCAAAGTTCTCGATGTCTCGTTTTAAATGTCAGGGCCCTCAGAAGTCTACCAATAAAGTATGGAGCTACTTTGAGCCTCATTAATGGTGTAAAACAGTGATTTATTTGCACGGCAGTTCGATGCCCGAGGCACAAACGTTAAAAACCTGGTTGACTATTTCTAAGCTCCCGCCGGGTTTCGGAGAACAGCTGACAGGTCGAAAACAGCTCTGAGACAATCGCTCACACTCGGTATCATGTTTCAACACATTTAAAGTCAATATCACACCGGAATTCTCCTTTAACTAATAATTTCTAACAGGTATTCTAAAATGTTAACTATGTTAACAATGCTAACCAGGTTGATAAGTTAACTTAGCATTTTTAGGATTACTGCTAGAAATCATCAGCTAACTATGCTAACATTGCTAACTATGTTAACAATGCTAACCACGTTGATTAGCTAACTTAGCTAATCATTTTAGCAGTTGTGCTAAAAATGCTAACAATACTAACCAGGTTGATTAGCTAACTTAGCTAATCATTTTTAGCAGTTATGCTAAAAATGCTAACTATGCTAACCATGCTAACAATGCTAACTTGCTAGTGAGGACTTTTATTTTGAAACAGTAGTTGCTAGGGTATCCATGGTGCCCACTATCAGGAATAAAGAAGTTACTGTAGTATTATCATGTTGGTTGCTATGGAAACTGTCAAAAACGCTTAATTTAAATGGTTGCTATGTTGGTTGCTAGGTACATGGAGGTTTCATTTAGTTGACTGGAGGCATAGTTGATGATAACTGACAGTTGGAATGGTTGAACAGTTAAATAGTTGAGTAGTTTCAGTGGTTTAATGATTTAATAGTGTATTATTGCAGTGAGGACTTTTATTTTGAAACAGTTGTGGACAGAGGAAACAGTTAACAGGATATGTAGTCTTCACAGAGAGATTGTATGCTTAAAGCCTGAGAGAGAGAGGGCTGCTGCAGGTGGGGCTGGCCACCTGGCATAAGATTCTAATTGCTCAACGACCTGATTGTGATGTCATAGAGGCCAATGTTAAGTCTATGGGGAAATTTTTAATAGTTTTTAATTTATAGTTCAAAAAGTATAAAAGTTACAAAGTTGAAAAATCATAGCAACCCGATCCATTAGAATACCTACGTTACAAAGTTTGAATGAAGTTTCTAAGTTAAACGGTTGAAGAGAAATTGCGGTTAGAAAAAGCTGTCAGCGGAATAATAATAAAGATAACTAGAAATGCAATTCCAAGGAATTACCAGTGCATGAAAATGCAAAAAAAGATAGATAATGTAGATATGGTTACTAAGGTGTAGCTAGGGTAAACATGGTGGTTGCATCGTTTACAGAGAGTTGATAGTGTGAAGGTAGACAGTTTAAAGCTGAAACATTCCAGTTCTAACTTAACTAATGATTTCTATTCATGTTAAAATGTTGATTAGCTAACTTAGCTAATGATTTCTAGCAGTTGTGCTAAAAATGCTAATTATGTTAGCAATGCTAACTTTACTAACAATGCTAACCAGGTTGATTAGCTAACTTAACCGATGATTTCTAGCAGTAATGCTAAAAATGCTAACTATGCTAACAATGCTAGATTTGCTAACAATGCTAACCAGGTTGATTAGCTAACTTAGTTGATGATTTTTTGCAGTTATGCTAAAAATGCTAGCTATGCTAACAAAGCTAACCATGCTAACTAGATAACTTGCTAGTGAGGACTTTTATTTTGAAACATTTGTTTCTAGGGTATCCATGGTGGCCACTATCAGGAATCAAGAAGTTACTGCAGTATAATCATGTTGGTTGCTATGGAAACGGTCATAAACGCTTAATTTTAATGGTTGCTATGTTGGTTGCTAGGTACATGGAGGTTTCATGTAGTTGACTGGAGGCATAGTTGATGATAACTGACAGTTGGAATGGTTGAACAGTTAAATAGTTGAGTAGTTTCAATGGTCAAATGATTTAATAGTGTATTATTGCAGTGAGGACTTTTATTTTGAAACAGTTGTGGACAGAGGAAACAGTTAAGGATCTGTAGTCTTAATGAGATTGTATGCTTAAAGCCTGAGACAGAAGGTGCCTCTCATATAGCGTTTACGCGTCCTCTCTCAATCCTCACTGATCTACATAAAGAATGATGGAGTGGCAACAATGGGATAGTCTAGCCCTTCTTCTATCTTTCTTTATGTAGATCATTGAGGATCGAGGAGCGAGGGAGGACATATAAACGCTGCTTGAGAGGGACCCACAGTAAATACTTTAAAAGTTGTATGTAGATAGTCTAATTAATGTTGATAGACAGAATGTTTAATGGATGTTGATAGGCAGATTGTTTAATAGATATTGATTGACAGTTTAATGGTGGATGAGTGAATGGTCTGAAGAAGATGAATGGATAGAAGGTTGGATGGAATGTGCCTTATATTCTTGTTAAGAGAGACACTGATACAGCTCTCTGAGAGTAGTTGACACAGGTGTAATCAATTTAACTGGCTAGTCTTAAGAGAGCCAGAGTGCACTCTTAAAGCCTGAGACGGAGTAAATAATTAAAAAGTTGAGTGTAGATAGTCTAATTAATGTTGATAGACAGAGAGTTTAATGGATGTTGATAGACAGATTGTTTAATAGATGTTGATAGACAGTTTAATGGGTGGATGAGTGAATGGTCTGAAGAAGATGAATGGATAGAATGTTGGATGGAATGTGCCTTATATTCTTGTAGAATGGAGAGACACAGCTCTCTACTGAGAGTAGTGGATACAGATACAGGTGTAATCAATTTAACTGGCTAGTCTTAAGAGAGCCAGCCTGAGACAGAGTAGATTGTTTAAAAGTTGAATGTAGAACGTCTAATTGATGTTGATAGGCAGACTGTTTAGAATGGGTGGATGAGTGAATGGTTTGAAGAAGATGAATGGATATAAAGTTGGATGGAATTAGGAGGACTTATTTTGATACTGTTGTGCACAGAGGATACAGGGGAACAGAATATGTAGTCTTCAGAGAGATTGCCTGAGAGAAACTGACAGTTGGTGCCCAGGTGGCTGACCAGCTGGAGTAAGATTCTAATTGCTGCCGTGATGTCATAATGAGCAATGTTAAGTCTATGGAGGAAATTGTAATAGTTTTTAACTAATAGTTTAAAAAGTATAAAAGTTACAAAGTTGAAAAGTCATAGCACACATGTCCTAAGTAAGACCTACGTAACGCAGTTTGAATGAAGTTTCTACGTTAAACGGTTCTAGCTGATTTGCGTGCGTTAGAAGAAGAATAATAAGAAGAAGAAGCCTAGGAAGAACAGTACAGTGCATTTTCATGCACTGTAATAATAAGAAGACTAGAAATGCAATTCCAAGGAATTACCAGTGCATGAAAATGCAAAAAAATGTAGATATGGCTACTAAGGTGTAGCTAGGGTAAACATGGTGGTTGCATAGTTTAAAGAGAGTTGATAGTGTTAAGGTAGACATTTTAAAGCTTAAACATTCCTGTTCTAACTTAACTAATAATTTCTAACAGGTATTCTAAAATGTTAACTATGCTAACAATGCTAACCAGGTTGATTAGCTAACTTAGCATTTTTAGCATAACTGCTAAAAATGATTAGCTAACTATGCTAACAATGCTAACTGTGCTAACCATGCTAACAATGCTAACTTGCTAGTGAGGACTTTTATTTTGAAACAGTAGTTGCTAGGGTATCCATGGTGCCCACTATCAAGAAACAAGAAGTTACTGTAGTATAATCATGTTGGTTGCTATGGAAACTGTCAAAAATGCTTAATTTTAATGGTTGCTATGTTGGTTGCTAGGTACATGGAGGATTCATTTAGTTGACTGGAGGCATAGTTGATGATAACTGACAGTTGGAATGGTTGAACAGTTAAATAGTTGAGTAGTTTCAGTGGTTAAATGATTTAATAGTGTATTATTGCAGTGAGGACTTTTATTTTGAAACAGTTGTGGACAGAGGAAACAGTTAACAGGATATGTAGTCTTCACAGAGAGATTGTATGCTGAAAGCCTGAGAGAGAGAGGGCTGCTGCAGGTGGGGCTGGCCACCTGGCATAAGATTCTAATTGCTCAACGACCCGATTGTGATGTCATAGAGGCCAATGTTAAGTCTATGGGGAAATTTTAATAGTTTTTATTTAATAGTTCAAAAAGTATAAAAGTTACAAAGTTGAAAAGTCATAGCAACCCGATCCATTAGAATACCTACGTTACAAAGTTTGAATGGAGTTTCTAAGTTAAACGGTTGAAGAGAAATTGCGGTCAGAAAAAGTGGTAAGCGGAATAATAATAACTAGAAATGCAATTCCAAGGAATTACCAGTGCATGAAAATGCAAAAATAGATAGATAATGTAGATATGGTTACTAAGGTGTAGCTAGGGTAAACATGGTGGTTGCATAGTTTACAGAGAGTTGATAGTGTGAAGGTAGACAGTTTAAAGATGAAACGTTCCAGTTCTAACTTAACTAATGATTTCTATTCATGTTAAAATGTTGATTAGCTAACTTAGCTAATGATTTCTAGCAGTTACGCTAATAATGCTAATTATGCTAGCAATGCTAACTTTACTAACAATGCTAACCAGGTTGATTAGCTAACTTAACCAATGATTTCTAGCAGTAATGCTAAAAATGCTAACTATACTAACAATGCTAAATTTGCTAACAATGCTAACCAGGTTGATTAGCTAACTTAGTTGATGATTTTTTGCAGTTATGCTAAAAATGCTAACTATGCTAACAATGCTAACTATGCTAACTAGCTAACTTGCTAGTGAGGACTTTTATTTTGAAACATTTGTTGCTAGGGTATCCATGGTGGCCACTATCAGGAAACAAGAAGTTACTGCAGTATAATCATGTTGGTTGCTATGGAAACAGTCATAAACACTTAATTTTAATAGTTGCTATGTTGGTTGCTAGGTACATGGAGGTTTCATGTAGTTGACCGGAGGCATAGTGGATGATAACTGACAGTTAGAATGGTTGAACAGTTCAATAGTTGAGTAGTTTCAGTGGTTAAATGATTTAATAGTGTATTATTGCAGTGAGGACCTTTATTTTGAAACAGTTGTGGACAGAGGAAGTAGTGAAACAGGATCTGTAGTCTTAATGAGATTGTATGCTTAAAGCCTGAGACAGAAGGTGCCTCTCATATATAGCGTTTACGCGTCCTCTCTCGCTCCTCACTGATCTACATAAAGAATGATGGAGCGGCAACAATGGGATAGTCTAGCCCTTCTTCTATCTTTATGTAGATCATTGAGGATCGAGGAGCGAGGGAGGACATATAAACGCTGCTCGAGAGGGACCCACAGTAAATACTTTAAAAGTTGTATATAGTCTAATTAATGTTGATAGACAGAATGTTTAATGGATGTTGATAGGCAGATTGTTTAATAGATATTGATTGACAGTTTAATGGGTGGATGAGTGAATGGTCTGAAGAAGATGAATGGATAGAAGGTTGGATGGAATGTGCCTTATATTCTTGTTAAGAGAGACACTGATACAGCTCTCTGAGAGTAGTTGACACAGGTGTAATCAATTTAACTGGCTAGTCTTAAGAGAGCCAGTGTACTCTTAAAGCCTGAGACAGAGTAAATAATTTAAAAGTTTAATGTAGATAGTCTAATTAATGTTGATAGACAGAGAGTTTAATGGATGTTGATAGACAGAGAGTTTAATGGATGTTGATAGGCAGATTGTTTAATGGATGTTGATAGACAGTTTAATGGGTGGATGAGTGAATGGTCTGAAGACGATGAATGGATAGAATGTTGGATGGAATGTGCCTTATATTCTTGTAGAATGGAGAGACACAGCTCTCTACTGAGAGTAGTGGATACAGATACAGGTGTAATCAATTTAACTGGCTAGTCTTAAGAGAGCCAGCCTGAGACAGAGTAGATTGTTTAAAAGTTGAATGTGGAGCGTCTAATTGATGTTGATAAGCAGACTGTTTAGAATGGGTGGATGAGTGAATGGTTTGAAGAAGATGAATGGATATAAAGTTGGATGGAATTAGGAGGACTTATTTTGATACTGTTGTGCGCAGAGGATACAGGGGAACAGAATATGTAGTCTTCAGAGAGATTGTAAAGCCTGAGAGAAACTGACAGTTGGTGCCCAGGTGGCTGACCAGCTGGGGTAACATTCTAATTGCTGCCGTGATGTCATAATGAGCCATGTTAAGTCTATGGGGGAAATTGTAATAGTTTTTAACTAATAGTTTAAAAAGTATAAAAGTTACAAAGTTGAAAAATACAAAGCCCACATCGCGTAAGTAAGACCTACGCGTCAAAATTTGAATGGAGTTTCTACGTTAAGCGGTTGAAGCTGAATTGCGTGCGTTAGAAGAAGAATAAGAAGAAGACCGAGGAAGAACAGTACAGTGCATTTTCATGCACTGTAATAAGAAGTCTAGGAAGAACAGTACAGTGCATTTTCATGCACTGTAATAATAAGAAGACTAGGAAGAACAGTACAGTGCATTTTCATGCACTGTAATAAGAAGTCTAGGAAGAACAGTACAGTGCATTTGCATGCACTGTAATTACCCCATAGACTTAACATTGGCCTCTATGACATCACAATCGGGTCGTTAAGCAATTAGAATCTTATGCCAGGTGACCAGCCCCACCTGCAGCAGCCCACTCTCTCTCAGGCTTTAAGCATACAATCTCTCTGTGAAGACTACATATCCTGTTAAACTGTTCCCTCTGTCCACAACTGTTTCAAAATAAAAGTCCTCACTGCAATAATACACTATTAAATCATTTAACCATTGAAACTACTCAACTATTTAACTGTTCAACCATTCCCACTGTCAGTTATCATCAACTATGCCTCCGGTCAACTACATGAAACCTCCATGTACCTAGCAACCAACATAGCAACCATCAAAATTAAGCGTTTATGACCGTTTCCATAGCAACCAACATGATTATACTGCAGTAACTTCTTGTTTCCTGATAGTGGCCACCATGGATACCCTAGCAACAAATGTTTCAAAATAAAAGTCCTCACTAGCAAGTTAGCTAGTTAGCATGGTTAGCATTGTTAACATAATTAGCATTTTTAGCATAACTGTAAAAAATCATTAACTAAGTTAGCTAATCGACCTGGTTAGCATTGTTAGCAAATTTAGCATTGTTAGCATAGTTAGCCATTTTAGCATTACTGCTAGAAATCATTGGTTAAGTTAGCTAATCAACCTGATTAGCATTGTTAGTAAAGTTAGCATTGCTAGCATAATTAGCATTTTTAGTGTAACTGCTAGAAATCATTAGCTAAGTTAGCTAATCAACATTTTAACATGAATAGAAATCATTAGTTAAGTTAGAACTGGAATGTTTCAGCTTTAAACTGTCTACCTTCACACTATCAACTCTCTGTAAACTATGCAACCACCATGTTTACCCTAGCTACACCTTACAGTAGTAACCATATCTACATTATCTATCTATTTTTGCATTTTCATGCACTGGTAATTCCTTGGAATTGCATTTCTAGGTTTACTATCCTATCCTATCTTATTACAGGCCATAAAAAATAAATAAACAAACAGCGCTGTAAAGATAAAATGCATCAACATTACACCCGTCTAAATCATCCAGTACAAAGTCTAAAAGAGTTTCACTTTCACAACTAAACCTTTGTTTCCAAAGAGCTGTTCAGGCCTCTCTCTTTGATGGCGTCACTGTATGCTGAGTTCAGTAACACAGAGAGTCCTCTTAGGGATCTAAAGATAAAACCTATATCTATTATTTTTTTGGACCAGACGCACTATAATGAATGGCTATACAATAATACAATAGCTCAATCTTCTTCGGGAGGGGACATGCCCCTTCATTCTGTGCTCTGTAAGATGAACAACAACAAATTTAAAACTGAAGTGGATAGAATGATGAGGATTGATTTGCATTTCTGAGAAGAAAGAGGACCACTGATGTGTTACCATAGCGATGACAGCGCAGCGATTGTTCCTGAATGATCAACAACTCACCCTGTCATTTTCATTTACAAAGACGGAACACTGGCTGCCGTGGGAGCTCTCTGCTCACGCTGGTTCCCTTCATCCTCCCCCTATAATCACTCTCCTCGTCTCTCTTCCGGAATCTCTCTATACTAACCCATCTTGTCTTTTCGCTCCCTCCTACATCTGCCATCTTGTGCGAGTGGCTCACCTTCTTGATGTCCCTCAGGACGCTGTAGCCATCGATGTAGGCGTCACCTGAGGTCACGGTCTCGTCTCCGGTGAGCATCTTGAAGGTAGTGGTCTTCCCCGCTCCGTTGAAGCCCAGCAGGCCGAAGCACTCGCCCTTGCCCACGGCCAGGGAGAGACGGTCCACCGCCAGCAGAGTCGGCCCCCCTGTGTACACCTACAAACGGGAGCACGCGCAGAGCACAATTACTACGGCACACTCACAAACACACACATTGATATACACACCCAAGTGCACAGTAATGTGGATAGTAATTTGTCCACAAGCCCAAACAGATGATATGATTATGCTTATTGTTATGGTTATGGGATTTGGCTTCTGTCCAAAGCAACATATCAATAAAAACAATACAATAGTTAATTTAACAAGCTAAAAAGTTGGTCAGACTACATTAGGAAGAATAACAATTATAAACAACAATGTGAATTCAATCAAGCCTAATGAAAGACCCACATATCATGCACAGTAAAACAGGAAGGTGCAGTAGATATGAGACACACTGGTACCTTGGTGAGCTCCTGCAGGATCAGAGGGCTCCCAACCATGGACTCCACCACAGGCTGGCACTCCAGAACTCTCTTCCTCTCTTCAGCCACATCCCTGTCCTCAGGTTGCAATGCTGCTGCTCCAGACAGTAAGAGCCCCTACACACACACAAACACACACACACACACACACACACACACACACACACACACACACATTAATCAATCAATCAATCTATCTATCTAGAAATATCCATGGGTTTATATATATATATATATATATATATACACTCCTGGGTGTCCCTCCTGGGTGTCCCTTGGTGCTCCCCAATCCCTCTTAGTATCTATCTATTTATTTTCTTTTAATTTATTTCTGTAATTGAATGGACACTGAGCACAAGGAATTTCTTTACTTATAAATTCTTTTTATGAGTATGACAATGAACTTGAACTTGAGCTTGAACTATATAGATAAATATATATAATACACAACTATATATATAAAGCCATATAGATTGATAATTGGCACTCATGTGTCGTGGCGTGCTTCCCTCAGACGCACCTTCCTGTGCCTCCTGCAGAGGGAGCTCAACACGCGTCTCAGCGTGCGCACGCACTGCAGCTCCACAAGGAAGAGGAGCACGATGAAGACCAGACCCTGCAGCGCCATGGCGACAAGGAAGCGCCCGATGCCCGGGGCCGTCATTGAGAAGTAGTTCTCCTGGTAGGTGAAGTCTGTCGAGGGCACACACAAAGCACAAAGACTTTCAGCTCTCACACAAAGGCTCAGATAGCTCGGCCACATACTGTATGTGCCTAAGTGTGAAAGATCACTGTTGATCAATTTGCAAAAGATGATTTTATATTCCTCCTTTTAGTCAACTTTAGCATGGGTTCAAATACTTATTTTCCTCACTGTATGTGCCTAAGTGTGAAAGTGTTGAAAAGTCAAAATACAATATGCACTCTAGTTAAAATACATGCTAAGCAATAAACTGAGAATGTCTTGTCTTATATTCCAATTCCATGTGTAGGTATCCAGATCTAATAAAGAACCAACATCACCCCCCTGCTTATTCATCTCCACTAAGCTCTGGGGGGCACACCACTTCGAGGTTTGGCCCAAATGAGATTTGCCGTGCTGAATCAGACTCATCATTACTCACTGTATACTTTGCAGATGGCCCCTGCCACAGGGTTGGAGGTGCAGAAGGTAATGAGCTCGTAGTTTTGGTAGAACTGGCTGAAGGACATGCCCAGACAGTAGTTGGGGAAGAGCAGGAAGACCTTGTCCAGGATGTGAGACAGGTCCTGTAGTTTTAGCTCTGTGAGGGAATGCATGGGGGGGGCAGGAGAGAGAGAGAGCAGGGGGGGGAGAGAGAGAGAGAGAGAGAGAGAGAGAGAGAAAGAGAGAATGTAATCCACTCTGCAGTGTACCAACGTGCATGAGTGAGATTTACAACAGGACAACAATGATTTGGCTGTGGTTAAACACTAACATCACAGAGTGGAATTCTGTGGGCTTCGAGTTGTCCTGAACACAGCTGGCACAACTGTGTTGACTTTTGTATCGTATTTAATACAGCATCACACATGGCACAACCTGCTACTACAGGAGACAAAGCCCGGCGCCAATTGATTTGCATGCTAACCTCAGTGGATACCACGGCAACACAGAGCTGCTGTCGACTGTTGTTTCTTCACATGCTGTTGCTAATTTTAGGTCATTTTGGGATGGGGTTTTTTTAAGACAAAAAAACAGAAAAAACCCTAAGAAACGCCACATATCCGGCGAACCGGGTTCGATTCCCGCCCCGTGGCCCTTTCCGATCCCACCCCAACTCTCTCTCCCACTCACTTCCTGTCTCTCTATACTGTCCTATATGATTAAAGGCATAAAAGCCCCCCCAAAAAATATACTTAAAAAAAAAAAAAAAAAGAAACACCACATAGCGCCTTTGAGTGAACGGGACTGTCTACTACATCATCAGTCATTATCTTCACCTGGAATGGTCATGATGGTGACGGCCAGGAAGGTGGCCGTGCCGCTGATGATGTTGAAGATGGTGAGGCGGGTGTAGGCGGTGGCCGCAGTGGAGAACAGGAAGCTGAGCAGGTACATGAGCGGCACCACCGCCCAGCCGAACAGCAGCAGCACCAGCAGCACGTCCACCAGGTGGTTGTGCTCCACAAAGGCCTTGACCGCAAACACCCTGAACACCACCTGAGAGAAACAGGAAATAATAGGTAAGATTAACCGGGGTCAAATTTCGTGTTTGCTTAGGCAAAGCTGGCCAATAAAGCTGATTCTGAAAGAGAGAGAGAGGAGGGGGGGGGGGGGGGGGGGGGGTGGGTATACACAGGGTAGTTGACATTCAGTGACTGTCCAGATTCAAACAGCGTTCAACGGAAACATGGCATACAAGATTAAGTTAAAAAAAATGAAGAGTAGGTCTAACGCTGTCAATAGGCTATATGCACGGTAGGCTGTTCAGGAGCTCATTTGTTTCCGGTGGAGCCAGGTGTGTTTGAGCCTGCCTCTATTGTTAATGTAATTAGTGTCTACACGGACCAGCTTGGTGCACCTAGTGAATCAGCACGTAATGATGTGAAAAGATTTGTCCTCCTGTGTTAAAACTGTTATCATTGGGCAAATCATATCTTCAATGTTGGAGTGGACATGTCAGAAGCAAAATAAAACAGAGGATTCAGTTACAATACAGCTAACGCTGCACTGGAAACAAATGAGCTCCTGAACAGCCTTCCGTGCATATAACCTATTGTGTTTTTTTGATGTTGAACGGAAAGTTTAAGTATTTTTGTTTTGTATGTTGTCTTAACTAATAATACATTCTACTGAGTAACTCTTAAAACATCCTAGCTGAGTGTTAGCAATACAGACCGATCATAAAAAAGAGTATGCTGAATGACGCAGTATATATATGAGAAGCGTTTCCAAAATGTGTGAGCGAGTTGAAGCGCACGTGGTCCTGTACGCACCAGCATGAGCAGGCAGGGCATCAGGAAGTTGATGAGGTCCCAGAGCAGGGCGGAGAACCAGTAGTTGGACAGGTAGACGCCGCTGACCTGCTGCACGTGCTTGCACTTGAGCGCGCGCTCCGTCACCAGCAGGAGTGCAAAGGTGCTGGACAGAGAGGCCATGCCGTACATCAGGTTGATGGCGATGGCGAAGCCCGTCTGGCTCCTGCGGCAGAGCCAAAGGGAGACATACGAGGAGACAGTTGAACAGATAAGGAAAGAGAGAAATGCAGCTCATCTTTCAGGAAATAAAGAACAATACTGCATATGGCTGCCAAATACAAACTGAGATCTGCAATAAGAAGAGCCAAATCCAACTATGCCGCCAAACTTGAAGAACAAATCACCACTAATGATACACGTTCTATCTGGAAAAACACCCAAAACATGACACATTACAGGAGACAGGAAGAGAGTAAGACAAAGGTACGGACAGATATGGTCTTAAAATACATACACACAGCAGGTTGACAATGTTATATGCATACTCTACTCACACAAAGTTAGGGATATCTGATTTCGGGTGAAATTCAATGTTTTAGTACAGAAAGTACTGAAGTTTAGAGAAGGTCACATTAAGTTCACTTGTAAAGGTTATAATGGATTTTAGGTTCATCCTGAAATTTTGCTCGTAAAGCCGAATATCCTTGACTT